>NC_057712.1:31479901-31592901 GCF_004010195.1 Chiloscyllium plagiosum
CCTACCTCATAATTAACATGTTTCACTTTTTTTTTACATCTTATCACTTCCTTTTTTATACTGCCCCCAACCTTTGTCCCTTCCTGTTGACAAGAGCCACAATCACTGATCAACCTGCGGTATCTTGTAGCATTCTTCAACAGGGAGTGAACTGGAACAAATTGAACTCTTACAGCACCCTTACTCAGTCTACTAGACACAGGACATTGTGTGCCATTGTCTTAAATACTTAGCACCCTAAATCTTAATTTTTAACGCTAATTAATTTTATATTTTTTGATCTGATAGGTATAAAAGCTTCTAAACTCTTATTGTCTTCGTGATACAAATCATATTTATGAAGTCCTTGAACAACCGTAAACGTCAGTAACCTTGAATACTTGTAGCAAAGCATAAATGACATATGAAAAGCATCATTGCTACTGTTTTTTTCATGTTCTTTATAATGATAATACTTGTAACTGGAGGCAGTTGGAATAAAAGTTCAGCTGTGTGTTATGGATGGGAGAACAGGAGACTCTGAGATGAAAATTTGTTGTTCAAGATTAGAAAAACATTGCACCAAGGAAATCAATTAACAAATGGATAAAAAAATTCTCTTGTATATGTATCCAAAGTTATTCAGTTTTATAATTGAACAAGGTACACCAAGTAGCTTAAGATTCAGTGACAGACCTTATTTTTCTCTTAGTTAATTAGAGAAACAAAACTTCATGGCTTTGTTTGTTTATTGTGTCACATGACTGTGCTCTATAGCCTCAATTTGATATTTTCTTTCTTTAGGAGAGACCCTGCCTCTGGCCACATCAAACCAGATTTTGCTCAGGTTCAGCGCTAAAAGTGGAGCGTCATCCAGGGGTTTCCACTTTGTTTACCAAGGTAAAGGATTTAGATTGACTGGTTTCCTCAGTAGGCTTAAAATGAGCCTGAGATGATACACCATATGCTTAAAAAGGAAGTTGATGTCCCTAACGACAGTTTCATTTTGGTTCAACAAACCTAAAGAATTGCACCTTGTCAGAAGCTCCATCTAAACTCATGAGCAGTATTTGAGCAAGAGCCTCCATTGACATGAATTTTTCATTTTCCAAATTTTTGGCACTTGCCACGGTGTCTCTGGAGTGGGACAGCTGGGCAGCAGAAAATTGTAAAGTGCATTTCTTGACAGGAAAAGCTGTCAAAAAAAATTTCTGTCACCTCTCCATTTGCTTTCCCATATATACCCTTTTCTGAAGTTTTTTTTAATCATCTGTCTGAGGATGTGATGCTTCCTATGCCTTTTCATTTCATAGAATTCGTATAGTGTGGAAACAGACCATTTGGCCCAACAAGTCCACACTGACCCTCTGAAGTGTACCCTACCCAGACCCATTCTTCTATCCTGTTACTCTATATTTACCCCTGATTATTGCACCTAACCTGGACATCCCTGAACACGATGGGCAATTTAACATGGCCAATTCACTTGATCTGCACATCATTGGATTGTGGGAGGAAACCGGAGCACCCAGAGGAAACCCGTGCAGACACTGGGAGAATGTGCAAACTCCACACAGTTTCGAGGCTGGAATCAAACCCGGGTCCATATCTAGTCTTTGAACAATTAATACCAGAATAAGTTACACAGTATGCTGGTGTTCAGAAGAAATGACCTTTCGCAAATAATCAAAAATTAATTTCATAATTTAAGCAGCAAAAAGAATGATGAAAAATAGTTGTGCATGAAACTCGTGTAAAATTTTAGGAATGGAACAAATCAATTTGTTTCTTTTTTGAACAATTTAATCTCAGGTGAAGCCTGTTCTATTCAGCCTGAGCCCGTATCAGAATAGCTACTCGGTGTTCAGGGAAGTGATCAAATGTGATCTAGAATGGTGAAGCCGGCTTAAGGGAGTGAATAACCTGCTTCTGTGTTCCTACTTTAAAAACTGTAATGCACATACAGAAGTGACCTCGCTCAACATTGTAATCTGTAAGAGTGAATTGTGGTGTTGAGCCTGGGATTTGGTTAATGAAAGTGGTCAGCAATCTTAAATTTGATTTGGATCCATGAAATTAGTTTTGTGTTTTAGGCTGACAATCAATCTGACCCTAATTCTGCTGGATCAGATTTTTGTCTTCAGTCATGTTTTTACTGCACCAAATCTTCACAGATTAGTTACAGAATGTTAAGATGCCGTTTTTGGTTTTAATCAAGCAAATGTTGATGGGAATGCATTGGCAGTTGGCATGGGGAAATGGTGGGAATTTTAACTGAGACAAAGTGAACAGATCTGGGCGCTGGTTAAAAAGGACTGAAAGTGGCAATTCATTGAGGAACCAGCTGCAGTCCACCACCTTCCATGTTTAAATTCAATGTGACGAGTTTTGTGCAAGAGGCCTCCTCAGGAGGGTTATCAATTCAACCCCTTGTAGCCCTCCCCCCTCCCCGCCCCCCATTAAGAAGATTCAATGAGACTTTCTAAATTTACTGCTGAGTGCACCAATTTTATAGGCTTTTTAGAAATCCTTGGTGAAAACAAAGTGAGTGGACAGTGAAAATTGAGAAGGCTGAATAAATCTGAAAATGTGTTGCTGGAGAAGCGCAGCAGGTCAGGCAGCATCTAGGGAACAGGAGAATCGACGTTTTGGGCATAAGCCCTTCTTCAGAAATCCTTTTCAGGCTTATGCCCGAAACGTCGATTCTCCTGTTCCCTGGATGCTGCCTGACCTGCTGCGCTTCTCCAGCAACACATTTTCAGCTCTGATCTCCAGCATCTGCAGACCTCACTTTCTCCTCAAAGGCTGAATAAATGGAAGACAAAGAATTGTTATAGTACTTTGGCCTTACAACTGATTCCTTGCTTAACTGAAAGATTTTGTTTTTATGCCATGAAAAAAATTCTGATTTGGTCACACCTAGAATTTTGTATTGAGCTCTGGTCACTGCATTACAAAAGAACATAATTGTTCTGGAGAGCGTGCAGAGAAGATATACAAGAATGTTGCTAGGATTTGTAAAATGCAGCCAGAAGGAGAGATTGGACAGGTAATCTTTTCACCGGATGAGGGCATCACTGACCACATTTGTTGCCCATCCCTAATTGCCCTGAAGGCAGTTCAGAGTCATTCACATTGCTGTGGATCTGGAGTCACATGTAGGCCAGTCCACTTAAGGATGACAGTTTCCTCCCCTGAAGGGCATTAATGAACCAGGACTGTTTTCCTCAGAATGGGGAAGCTGTGGACTAATTTGAGACTTGCAAAGTCGAGGAACCTAGATTGAGAAGCCATGAAAAACCTGTTTCATCCATCTGAGCTGTCAATTAATAGGGCAAAAAGATTTAAACTGATTAGATCAGAGGAAGTGTGAAGGAAAATATTTTTCATCCATGGGATGGTGGGTGTCTGGATTTTGCAGCCCAAATTGCTGAAAAGTGACCTCAATCTACCCTGATGCACTGTGACTTTCAAGGCTACAAACCAATGCTGAAGCTGGGATTAAAAGAAGTATCTCGCTTAATTTTCATCTTTTTCATCCACGATACCGTGATGGGCAGAATGGCCTCATTCTGTGCTGTAATTTCTCTAATGTTTTTACTGAGATCTTTTGTAGATTTAAATTAATTTTCAAAAGAAGTAGTTCCAAATGCTAACCTAAAATGGTTCCTGATCGCTTGACCGCCAACTTATGCAGGTCCAGGGAACTGGCATAATAGACACAAAGCTGGCTACAATGAAGTTTGTATTTATCTTAATGAAGATTGAAACTCAGTTTAGTATCAGGATTCTCAGATCCATGCATCCTGTTATCCGAAGATACACAAGCTTTGTCACTGTTGAGAAAATAAGACCAACAGCTAAATTGTCAGGGTTCATATATAAATTCTAACCTCTCAAAACTCTTGAAAGAGCTACCTAAATTTTATTTGAAATATAAATTGAAAAATGAAAGTTTGAACTACTCTGAATTAACTAGGTTATTTCATGTTACTGAAAGAAAAAGTAGAATTTTATAGTTGCGTTTTGGTTACACAAGGACTTTTTTTAAGGAAATTGGATTTCATACTTGCATGAAATTTAGGCTTCTTTGGTTTAAAATGCCTCCCTTGTAGTAATGGCTCTGAATAATGGTTTATCACTGAACATAAGTCAATATTCCCCAAAATTGACTGCGACTCCCTTCGAGTCAAGGGCTGAGATGGGACAGAATTTTTAGGTACATCCAGGAAGGTTTCTTGAAACAATAAGAAGGTAGTTGAACTAGAGAAAAGACTATATTAGATGTTGTATTTGTGAATGAACCTGGCCAGGTGACCAAAGTTTCATTGGGAAGCGTTTTGGGAATAGTGATCATAATTCTGTAAGTTTTAAGACAGTTATGGACAAGGATAAGACTAGTTGTTGGGTGAAAGTGCTAATTTGGGTGGAAGACTAATTACAACAATATGAAGCAGGAACTGGAGAAATTAGATTTGAGGTGGCTATTTGAGGGTAAATCCTTATCTGACATGCGGGAGTCTTTGAAAGGCCAACTGGTCACAGTTCAGGACCAGCATGTCCCTACATGAATGAAAGGTAAAGATGACAAGATTTGGTAACCTTGGTTGACTAGAATAATTGAAAATCTGGTCACAAAAAACGAAGTATATGTAAGGTTTAGGAAATTAAAATCAAATAAGGTCCTTGAGGAAGCAGAAAAGAGCCTAAACAAGAAATTAGGAAGGCTAGAAGGTGCCACAAAATGTCCTTGGCAAGTAGGATCGAGGAGAATCCTATGTCATTTTATACATGTACTAGGAACAAGAGGGTAACTAGGGAAAGGGTCAATCCATTCAAGAATGAAAGAGGGAATTTCTGCCTGGAGCAAGAAGTGAGTGAGATCCTTAATGAGTACTTTATGTTGGTATTCACTAAGGAGAAGGACATGGATGGTGGTAAGATAAGAGAAGGGTCGTGGAAATGTGGAGAGAGAGAGGTATGTTGATATTCTGGGGGCACATCAATCTCAAGAAGGAGGAGGTGATGGATGCCTTGAAAAGCATCAAAGTAGATAAATCCCCAGGGCCTGTAGGGATCTGAAGGAGTCAAAAGAAAAGATTACCGGGGCTTTGTCAGAAATATTTGCATCCTTTTTAGTCACTTGCAAGGCCCCAGAGGCTGGAGACTAGCCAATGTTTTTTCCTTTGTTTAGGAAGGGCAGCAGGGATAATCCAAGCTATTAAAGGCCTAAATGCCTAACGTCAGTGGTGGAGAATTATTGGAGAAGATTCTTAGGAACAGGATTTACACCTATTTGGAGAACAGTGGACTTATTAGGGATAGTCAGCATGGTTTTATGTAGGGGACTTCTTGTCTCACAAATCTGATTGAGTTTTTTGACAAAGCAACAAAGGTGATTGATCATGGTAGGACAATGGCTGTTGTCTGCATGGATTTCACTAAAGCATTTTATAAGAACATTCATTGTAGGCTGGTCCAGAAAATTAAATTGCGCGGAATCCATGATAAGTTGGCAAATTGGATACAAAATTGGCTTGATCATAGCAGACAGAGAGTAGCTGTGAAAGGGTTCTCCTGACTCAAGGCCTCTGAACACATTTTGATGAAAAAATAGGTGGTCTAATTAGTAAGTTTGCAGATGGCACAAAATCTCTTGAAGTTGTGGATGTCGAGGAATGTTGTTCAAGAATGCAGAAAGACATAGAACATTTGGAATGTAGATGGGATTTAATCTGGACAAGAATGAGGTGATCCATTTTGGAAGGTTAAATGCAAGATGAAAATATACAGAAAATGCCAGAAACCTTTGGAGCGTTGATAGATGGAGGGATCTTGGGATCCAATTCCATAGCTCCCTGAAAGTGGCAATGCAAGTAAAAAATTGCATGTTTGTCATGATCAGCGAGTCATTGAGTCACTCATACTTGAGACAAACTTTTCCAATCTCTATAGGCTTGAATATAGGCTCGCCACTGTCAAAGCTTCAGGTTCCCAGACATTACTGAGCTCTCTTGCTGCGGGCACCACTGATGAATTCAAGTTAAAAGCATTATGTTAGGACACTTGCATGTTGCACCCCTGAGTCGGTATCTAGATTTATCATTGTGATTCTGAATTCCTGACTGCAGCCTGGCTCTTCTCAAATGTAACAAAATATAGCAGACAGTTACACCCTTGAGAGGAGTGATTTCGAACAATGGCACAGCTACTTATCTGTTTTTTGATTCATGATGTTTCAAATCACACAACACCAGGTTATAGTCCAACAGATGTACATGGAAGCACTAGTTTTTGAAGCACTGCTCCTTCATCAGGTAGCTGTGGAACAGGATCCTAAAATACACATTCTGTGTCTTAAGATCCTGTTCCACAGCCACCTGATGAAGGAATAGCACTCTGCAAGCTAGTGGTAGCCAACCTAAGGGTTGAAAAAGTATGGGGAGTGTGCAGGAATATAGCGTTCAGATTAACTCAGATCAACCATGGTCTCGCTGAATGGCAGAGATGTTGCCTGACCTGCTGTGCTTTTCCAGCACCACTCTAACTTTTTTAGATTAGATTAGATTACTTACAGTGTGGAAACAGGCCCTTCGGCCCAACAAGTCCACACCGCCCCGCCGAAGCGCAACCCACCCATACCCCTACATTTACCCCTTACCTAACACTACGGGCAATTTAGCATGGCCAATTCACCTGACCTGCACATCTTTGGAGTGTGGGAGGAAACCGGAGCACCCGGAAGAAACCCACGCAGACACGGGACTGTGAGGCAGCAGTGCTAACCACTGTGCCACCGTGCCGCCCTTTGGTTCTGATCTCCAGCATCTGCAGTCCTCACTTTCACCTTGAAGGGCCAAGTGGTCTACTCTTGTTTCTTATTCATGCATAATAAGGGCAGCACTGAAAAAAACACATAAGAGTGAAAGAAGAAATTAGCAAACATGATCTATATTTTACAAAGATAAACAGCCATTATTAAGTATTTATCATTTATTTCCATCTTTGTCATTGATTATACTCTTCACAAAATCTGCATCAATATTTCCAGCATTGAATTCATTAATTTTGCTGAGCAAGTTGATGAAGATTGAGGATTGACACTTCCTAAATTTATTGACTTTTGTATGCTTTGTGCAGAGACTGTCATTTTTCTTCATTGGGCATAGGATTTGTTGGTGTTGAAAATTGTTAATGCCTTTACTGCAGTAGGGTGGAGAATGATGTTACTTCAGAGGGTGGAAGGGTGCACCTTTTCTGGTCCCAGTCCTAGTCACAAAAGTAATATTAAGCAGCTTGGTGACACAGGAAACTATTAAGTGTCACTTTTTGTCAGATTTGGTATTGACAACAAGTCAGCCAGGATTTTATCGTCAACAACAATCAACTAATTTATGACTAATAAGAAATTCATTCCTGATGAAGGGCTCCTGCCCAAAACATCGATTTTCCTGCTCCTTAGATGCTGCCTGACCTGCTGCGCCTTTCCAGCGCCATTCTAATCTTGACTTCAAAATAAATTTTGTCAAGCAAAGAGACCAGGAGACAAATAGGTTGAATCAGGCAAATAATATGTTACTCTTCGGAGAAACTAACATACCCATAATTCAGAGGAGAGACAAAAGAAACTCAGCAGTATGTTAATTTTGAAGTACTTTCAAATAATAGTTAAACTCATGAGAAAAGGATGAGTCATGGATTGTCCCAAATTTTGCTCTGTGACCAAAATTATTCTGCATGCAGAAGTGTTGGGCATTGCATTGACTTCCCGTAACAGTTGTATCTGGCTGAATTCCCTTTACTGAAGTTAGTGGGGGAGAATCTAATGAATCTTCTTCAGGAAACCTGCACAAATAAGTTTCTTTGGGTTTTCACTTCATGCTCTTTGCTGAGAATGAGCAAGAACAAGAGAGTGAGAGCAATAATGGGCTGATTCTCTCTGACTGAGCTGAAAAGTGCAATAGTTCTATTTCACTCACAAACTGGACTGTGTGACCTCAGTCTGCACGCTCCTTCCAGGTTTTCTGCTTCTTGGCACAATGCATTTTTCTGAACAAAGCTACCTTAAAAAGTTAAAGGTCAACGTAATCTATTAAAATTAATATTTAGATTGCATCTATCCGTAGGAATGAATATTACCCTCTCCTGTGTTCATTTGTTTTTACAGTAGAGAAGTGTTGCTGATTGAAGTAACTTGGATTATTTCCATGTTGAAATATGTCAGAAGAATTGAATCAGAAATCCCATCAGAAGAAATGGAATGAGATTGTTGGCATGCTTATGTTGAAAGATTTTTAAAAATTTTACAATATTTTGCTTGTGCATGAACTGGCTTGCTGAGACAAAATGTTACACCACTAGCTGACACAGTATACAAATGTTTACTTATAATTCTTGCCATACTTTGTGAACCATGGTATACGATGCATGCCATTATGTAGTGCTAAGAAATGCTCTGGTCAACTATAAATTGAGGATTTTTCAACTTATGAAGATTAATTTCAACGATCACAGTAAAAAAATCATTTTCTAGTTCAGTGCAGATACATGATCATCAAGGTCTTCTTTCAAAAAAGACCCTACTGCTCGGTATTGCTGAAGCAATCAGAATATCACATAATTACATTTTAAATGGGATTTGACAAACACAAAGATGTGCAGGTTAGGTGAATTGGCCATGCTAAATTGCCCATAGGCAATTGCTAAATTGCCCATAGGTTCAGGGATGTGTAGGCGATGTGCATTAGTCAGGGGTAAGTGTAGAATAATAGGGTATGGGAATGGGTCTGGCTGGGATACTCTTCGGAGAGTTGGTGTGGACTTATTGGGCCAAATGGCCTGTTTACACACTGTAGAGATTCTGTGCAAATTTCTTTGTTCTTCTTTGTTCTAAATAAGTTTTCACACTTGCAATTTGTGTTTAGTGAAGTTCAAAGAAGCACATATGCTTTTCAGTTGAGTTTTTGATCTCATAGATAATCACAAAAAATACTTTTTTTCATTCAGTCATAGATTAACAAGCATTCTTGGTAATCGTTTAATTCTTTCATGCGTAATGGGCAGGGAAGACGCTTATTCCCCAATTGCCCTTGAGAAGGTGGTGATGAGTCTGCCATCTATCTCCTGAAGGTATGGGAAATCCAAGATTTTGACCCAGCAACAGTGAAGGAACAGTGATATGTGACTTGGTATGTGGCTTGGAGGGGAACACATAAATGGTGTTCTTCTCATGCATCTGCTGTCCTTGACCATCTTGGTGTCAGATATCATGAGTTTGGAAGGTGTTATCGACGAAGCCTCGGAAAGTTCTTGTTGTGCGTCTTGTAGATAATGCACATTGCTGACTCTGCATGGCCATGGTGGAGTGTGTAAATGTTTAAGGTGATGCATCGAATGTCAATCTAGCAACTTGCTCCATCCTGGATGGTTTATAGCACCTTGAGCATTATTGGATGAACTTGTCCAGGCACATGAAGATAATTCCATCAGACTTGTGCAATGTGAATGGTAGATGGGATTTAGGAAGTCAGTAAGCGAGTACTTACTATGGAATATCTACCTCTGACCCACTCTTGTTCGCCACAGTATTTATGTGGCTGATACTTCTGGGATACTGATGGTTGCAGATTCAGCAAGGTAATGCCATTGAATTGCAAAGGCATTGTTGTTGGAAATGGTCATTGCCTAGTGCTCATGTGGCACTATGTTATTTATCACTTATCACCACAAAGCTTACTATTGTTTTGCTCTTGCTACATGAAAGCACAGATTGTTCATTATCTCTAAGTGGTGAATGGAACTAAACATCCTGATTTTAGACCTTATGTTGTAGGGAAGGTAATTAATTAAGCAGCTGAGGATGGTTGGGTCAAGGACACTAGCCTGCAAAACTCTTGCAGTGATATCCTGAAACTAAGATAATTGGCAACCAACAACTACAACCATCTTCCTACCTGCTGTAGAGACTCAATTCATTGTTTTCCAGTGACCTCTATTCATGTCAATTTCACTGTCACTTTACAATGTCATCTTCAACCAAGTGTTTCCTTGCTTTGACCCTCAGGTTAGACTCACCATGAGTTGTATTTTTTCAAAATGAGAAAGCACCCTATGGTATGCTAGGTGTATAGCAACTTTCAGTTTAGCTTCCTTTAATTGTAAAGCACCATTTATGAATTTATAAGGCAGGACTTCAAATCTTTAATCTGCTTCATTGCTTTTGGGATAACCTCTGCTCTGTCAACAACGTGCTGATTTCACTGTTTAGTATGCACGCAGTATTCTGTTGTAGCTTCCTTGGGTTGAGGCTCCATTTGTAGCAATACCTGCTGCTCCTCCTGTCACACTCTTCATTGCTAATCAAAGAAAATTAATCCCAAGAGTCGATGGTTATGTGTGAGTGACGGACATACCAAGTCATGAGGTTATAGATTGTGGTGAATTACAATTCTGCTGGCTTGAAGAGCATTCTCATTTCGCTGCTGAGATTCTGACCTCAAATTGCTGCAATTGAGTATGCTTTCAGGAAAGTGAACCAATCTAAACAAATGGAATCCATTACTGTCATCAAATCTATCCGAAATAAAATTTGGACATCTTACAATGTGGTAGATATTTTTCTGCAATTTTGTCAATATCAAAATATCTGTAATTTTTAAAAAACTTTATTTTTTTTCTGAGGATCTGTAGATTTCTTACCAAAGTTACAACTGGTGATTACAAGAAATCTTATCGAATGTCAGAGCCAGTTTTAATTCCTATTTTTGTTTGTTGTTTTCAATCATTTCTGCTATCATGGATCCATAAAATATAGTCAGCTAATGTGCCCAGTAAGGTGGTGAGAATAATAACTACGTGACTTCCATTTCTCACCTTTTGATTTGTTTAAACAATTGATTTTTGATAACTAAGTACCTATCATGAAGCATTTTTTTTAATGAACAAATTCTAACTATCTTTAGTTAAGTACTCAATGAAGTGCATTTAATTTTGTTAAGTATCAAACCACATCGTACAGAAAGAGACTTCTTGATGCCATGGTACCTCTTAGAACAAGTTATTCCCTTCCCACAGAAATCAACCCATGTTCCCTTTTTAATATATCCAGTTCCCTATTGTATAGATTTTGTTTAATTTGTTTCCATCATCTTTCAGGTCATAGCTTTCAATGAAAAAAAATCTACTCATCCCTCAAAGTCCTTTGCTAATTATTTTAAATTGCTGCCCTTTGGCTAACTGTCCCTCCCACCAGCTGAGACAGTTTCTCCCAATTCACTCATTCAAAAGCCTTCATAGTTTTGAATACCTCCACTAAATCGGCTCTTAACTTTAAGTACTGCGTATTGGCATTTGTTTGCAGCAACCAGTCAAGCACACTGAAGTGAAGTATTAATAAGAAGTCTGCGGGTCCAGAACAATAGTATGAAATGTGAATTTCAGCAGTATTCCAGTAGCAGAAAGAAAATTGGAGCCTGCAAAATCTGTTGTGGTGAAACTAAAATTGTTTACCCTTGGCTAATAACACATGTTTAGGAACAAGTAAAGATAATAAAATTGCATGGACACATTTGCTAATCAATTCTCATTAATGATCATAAAGATCCAGACTGTTTCTGCTTGATTTTATGATTCCTTCTATCTAATTGTAGAATTCTTCACAGAAAAGGCCCAGGAAGGAATTGTGCCTGTGCCGTTTTATAAGACTTCTAAATGCCCCTGAGAGCAGCAGCTGAAGAATAAATGAGCACAATGATCCAAATTTGAAATTCAATCATTTTATTTATCACCTTCCGTTTCAGCTTTAACCTTCCTTGGCATACACTTTTACAGTATACTGATTTCAATTTTACTGCAGTATGTAACATTTGCCAAAGGATAAAGAAGAATAATTCATATCGAAAACAGTATTCTTTTCTGGTACTCATCACATGAATCCAAAGTGAAAAGTGTTCCTTTTTGAACAATCCAATTGTAATTGTAAAGAGGCTTTATTATAAAACTGCTTTAACATCCATCAAAGACATACAAGCCACACATGTCAAATTCACACTGCAACTTTGTGAATCCTTAGAGATTGTCTATTTAACCCATATCTGTCAGATTTACCAGTTCTGTTCAATATATTTTCAAGGCCTATTTCATTAATAGTAAATTAAATTCAGAAAGATAATCGCTCACAAAGTGTGAGACATTGAGAATTATGGTCTATGTTAATAATCTCCTGACATAAGTACAATAAGTGGCCATGGATGCAATGTCAGTTTTATTAAATAAAACTATTGTCCTCAAAAAGGAGCTGGGTGTTAATTAATGTTTCATGAGATTATGTTTCATATCTCACTGCCAGACTCTCAACTCTGTTTCTATCTTTTTAGTGGCACCTTCAAAATTGTCTGTTACCTTGCTTTTTAAACCAACATTCTCTCTTATCCCATGCCCAGTGCTTTACCACTCATCTCCTCAGATTTATTCCATGCACCTTCATCATTTATGCACTGAAATTCAATCTACGCTGTCTGTGTTAGGAATAATTCTGTGATCCTGTGCTCACTGGGAGTATTGGTGAGCATTGCCTGTAACTCTGACTGTGAGATTACACATGCTTGACGTGGCCCACTGGAACTAACTCCAATTGGTAAATAAATAGTTGAACAAAAATGCAATACTATGCCACGTAATCTCATGTTAGTCATGCCCCTTACTCTCCAGCTCATCGCTAGTTCCTCTGCTCTGTGTTGACTTTTTTTTTCTGTAACAACTCCGAGCTATGCAATGATGGCACATTAATTATTTTATGGTTCTAGAAACTTTATTGACAAGCGCCTTTTAAAAAACATTCTGCTATACGCTGACTTTTTTTCCCCCAGCAACATGTATGGTGTGTTTAGTTTTCTCTGAGTTCACAGTCAGACTTAACTAATCAAGCACAGTAAACATCAATTGTAAACAGACTCAATCAAGCACAGCAGATTTGAACCCAAGAGATCTCTTCTGCATCTTTCTTCCCTGTTCTTGTGGAATCATCATTTGTATTGTGTCATTGCATGAATATTCATCTGAAAGACTGCATCTCCAACAGTGCAATTCTCCTTCAATACTGAGGCTTGATTTTTCATCACAAGCTCAAGTGGAACTTAAACCTCAAACCTTTTGATTCATTTAGTTACCACTGTTGCCTTCAAAGCAATGATAGTAATCCTATTTACCATTAAAATTCTTGTCTCAAAATGACTGTAGAACATTTTTCAGTGCCGTGTGCAGCTGTAAGATACTATTTCCCATGATTGACAATGCAGAAATTCATCTATGAATATTTAACAGATTAAAGAAGAGCTTGAACATATATACTGGATGGATAGTACTCATCTATCTGGAAATTCATAGATTCATTTTTTTTTGACCATTCTGACTTGGCAAGCTCTTTGAAAGAGTTGTTAAATTAGTCCCATTTGCCTCTTGTATTGCCATTGCCCTGTAATTTTCCTTTTCCCTTTATGTTCTTCAGTTGTATAATATTGAGAAAAGACTTGGAATGTAGAAACGAGATTAGTTTGTACGTTAAATATATCCATTGTGAAGGTCAGGACTTGCTTCTGTTCTGTTGTTGATAACTGCACCAAACTTGCAACACAATTTGTCCACCACAGGTAATTAAAGATTCCATTGCATTTCCAGAGAATTACCATTAGTAAGGTGAATCAGCTCTGAGTAAAAGTCTTTCTTTGCACTCTTCTTTATTATTTCCTGATGTTAATCCATATCTGAAATACAGTGCCAGTGTGCTGAAGTCATTTGTATCCTCGTAGTCATTTATCATGTGTGATTTTAGTTTGTTTGATCATGTACTTATCCATTGACATGAATAATAATAATAATAATAATGACCTGATATTGCTACTAGAATAGAATAGAAAGTAATTGTCACATGTACTTTTACATGAAAAATTAGTGAAAAGTTCAATAAGTTGAACATGGCACCTACATCAATGTCAGAGTCATACAGATTAGATTACTTACAGTGTGGAAACAGGCCCTTCGGCCCAACACGTGCACACCGACCCTCCAAAGAGCAACCCCCCCCCCCAGACCCTACATTTACCCCTTCACCTAACACTACAGGCAATTTCGCATGGCCAATTCACCTAACCTGCACATTTTTGGACTGTGGGAGGAAACTGGAGCACCCGGAGGAAACCCACACAGACACAGGAAGAATGTGCAAACTCCACACAGACAGTTGCCTGAGGCGGGAATTGAACCCGGGTCTCTGGCGCTGTGAGGCAGCAGTGCTCACCACTGTGACACCGTGCCGCCCATGCATAATAATAATAAAAAGAACCAAAACTAAGACAAAGTTCATCATTGCTGAGTTAATGGCTCCTGGGCTTGGGGAGAGCTGATTTAAGAACGATTGAATACTCTGAAGATGCAGCCATGACAAGGCCACCCTTCTGATCTGCTGAATACTCTACTGAAGAAGACCGCCATGCTGGACTGACACCACCACTCCTGGATGAGAACTTCTGGCGGGCTCCTGGAATACATGTGGACACCGAAGACAAAGAAGACATCCACATAGGGGTGAGACCTCCATGTCAGCACATTACCTCCAGACCAGGAGACCACCGTGCCTGTCCGAAATTGCCTTTCTTCTCTCTTTTGCACTGAAGCCTAGCTGTGGACCTGCATCCTCAGCCTAGCCTGTGGGTCTGGGATGGACGAATCAGCCTGGAACGTGTTCCTCACTTACGAGGAGACCTTGCCAAGGATGGAACTGTGTCTGGCTCGTCCTGACATTGCTGCCACTAGAGGTGTCCTCCTGCCTGCCACTTTCCATGCTTAAAAGAGAAAAAAACCAGAGAAAAAAGAAAAGATAAAGGAAAAAAACGAAAACCAGCAAAAGTTAAAAGAAGGAAATAAAGAGAATGAAAGAAAAACAATGGGAGCTGATGAGCCCTGGGCTCAGCCCCACTACTCTGCCAACATCTCGAAATAAAGTATTGGTTGTAAAGGAGTACCCTGGCTTAAATTTGTCTTTTAAGTTCAGGACACCAAAGACAATTATAGCACACAATGTCTCCCCAATTAAAATCAGGGAGCAGAGTTACCCAAAGACTGTGAATGGATTCGGTGTCTATATGTTTATGTGGCATAGGGAGTGCTCGTACAGGAGGCCATTGGGGAAAGTAACATCAAATATAAGGATGTCAATGGACATATTCCACTTGAGTTCTAATTGTTGCCAATACCCTTCTGAAGACTTTACTTGAAAGACTAGGAAGAAATTATAGCAAATTAGGAATATAGCATGTCAGCTTGGAAATGTGCGGAGTTGTCAATTAATAGTTTGTGAATGTTGGTGTATCAGATAGTAAATTATAGAAGCCGTCAGGGACTGCTGTCTTGGAAACAGACATGACTTATTACTGCAGGAAAGTAAAATGCATACATGTGCACACATAAATACCTTTTGCCTCTTGGAAGGCAAAATCAGTTAATGAATGACATAATTTGAAAGGACTCCTGCTGCTGGAACCAAGTATTTCCCAGGACTATTTGGGACCTGATATGACACTAGATACTTGTTCATTAAATCATTACTGCTATCTTATAGTTGATCATGAATGGATCTCGAGTAGCAAGGAGTGCTAAAGAATGCTCAACAGAGAAAAACAATAGAACAGTAATTATGCACTTCTGCCTGCTTTATAAATGACTCTTTTGATGTGGTGCAAAAATTGTTTCGTTGATACTATTTCACATTTCTCACTTACAAAATGTCAATTTGAGAAAATAAGTTCAAGTTTGCTTCATGGGGAATGAAACCCTATAAGTCATTTAGGGATAAATCTGAAATACCCAAGAGAAGAAAGTTACAATTCTTGAGTTTATGGCATTTTTCAGCTTTGCGGCATAATGGTTGATGTATTCAATTTGTACATCAGATGTAGTGTCTTGGTAGAAAAATCTAGTGCATAAAATATTGCTCCCCTGCTGGATCCTATTCATTACTGAAAAGTTAACTCCAATTCTTATTTTTATTTCCAGCTGTTCCTCGTACTAGTGCCACCCAGTGCAGCTCTGTTCCTGAGCCCAGATATGGCCGAAGAATAGGTTCAGAGTTTTCTGCAGGTTCTATTGTTCGTTTTGAATGCAATGCTGGATATCACCTCCAAGGCTCAAAGGCTATTCGATGTCAGGCTGTGCCTAATGGGTTGGCACAGTGGAATGATACAATACCAAGCTGTGTAGGTAAGTGCAGATGGAATTGTCCTGTTTAATGATTCTGGAAGTTCACAAGTGTGTTAAGACTTATGAGTATTTTTCAGCAGGGTGGTGATCTGTGTAAATCTATTGACCACATTTGCGGTTTCCAGCTTCATATTGTGTGCTGCTCCACTGCACGCAGTCTGCTTTAGCTTTTAGACCATTTACTGAAGGGTTCGGTTTATGGAAATGCCTCAGTTGGAAATTCCAGATAGTTTTCATCCTTTAACATCATGAAATGTATTTATTTAAAATAGATTCACTCAGCAATAGACTTTTTAACTTACAAATAATTTTACATTGGTCTGTGAAAAGGGCAGAATCTCAGAAAGAAGTTGTCTCTGACTCACACCCTGTTGCACTCCTGGGAATTTCAGGGTACAATACAGTTATTGAAGGAATCATCTTCATTCATTGGTCGGCAGTCGGAGAAAAGAGAAAGATATACAGTGAGCAAGAAGTAAAATTTGGAAGAGGTGAGGGAAAATTTAGTCCAAAAACCAGTTTAAAGAGGCAAAGATAAGTGGAGCAGTGATAGAAAATTTGACTTTTCACCAACTTGTTAAAAAGTAAAGCATTCCTAAAATGTTTACATGAGACCTTTTTTAATCAGTACATTTCGAACCCAACAAAATATGTCAGATAGAGCGTTATTTCAGTGAAAGAACATGAATATAGTGATAAACATAATTAGTTTTATGGCTATAGTGGAAAGGAGTTAATGTGGTCAATAATGAAATAGCAAATGAGAAGCAAAGCAATATCAATGATTTGGATTGTAGAAATCGACAGGAAAGCGAGGTCGGTGAGGACAACAGAAAATGAGCAAAGACAAGCTTTCAAGTTGGAGCCAAAAACTAAATATAAGGAGAAAAGTAGGTTTCCAAAAATCATGAAATAAAACCGAAAATGTGGTTTTTGACAAATGTTAAGTCCAAAACATAGTTGAAAACCTTAAATAAAATGTCTTATAAATTTACAAGCAGCAGAGGATTATCATTGTAGTGCTAGGGCTGGTGATGGACAAAGAAGGAAATTTTCTCTTGCATGTAGACAACATGACTGTGATATTAACCAAAAACATTGCATCAGGTTTCATTTAAAAAAGGATGAAACTAATATTACAGTAGAGGTTCGAGGGAGTAGAAATTATTCAAAAGTAATGCGTAAAAGAAGCAAAAGACGTGTGTGATGGAAGCAGGCTCAGAATTGCAGAAAGAAGGCAGGAGTTCTGTGACATTGAATGGTTTGAAAATAGTAAATGATCAACAGCTTTGCATCACTCAAAGTTAATATGGTACTTGTTCCAGAGGGGGCACACCTTAACTTGCTAATGGAAGCTTGGGTAGAGAGAACAGATACCCTAACAGAAATCTGTTGATCCTTCTTAGAAATAGAAAGCTGCCAAAAGTCTATGAGACTATAAAGCTAATCAGTTAAGAAAAAAGACATGAACCTGTCCAGTTACCAGTTGAATATCTGTAATGGGGAAACTAATAGAGACCAGTCCTTAGGACAAAATGAATGCTACTTTAATAATTATTGGTTACGGTGGGATGTCCAGCATATGTTTGTTAAAGGCAACCCTCATCTGACAAGCCTGAGTGAGTTTTTTTGATGAAATAACAAGGAGGGTTGATGAAGATAATGCTGTAGATTTTTTAAAAAATGTATTTGATAAAGTACTACATTGCTGAGTTGTTCAGCATGAGAAGCACACAAGATTAAAGTGACAGTGATAACATTAGCTAAGGCTCATGATGCAAAAACAATCATATTGAACAGAGAGAAATATCGAGAGGTGTTCCCCAACAGCAAAGAACCAGATTGAACAGAGAGAAATATCTACAGAGAGAAATATCTACGTTTCGTTATGTCCGAAACGTCGATTCTCCTGTTCCTTTGATGCTGCCTGACCTGCTGCGCTTTTCCTGCAACACATTTTTAAGCTCTGATCTCCAGCATCTGCAGTCCTCACTTCCTCCTATACAAGATTAGTGTAGGGGTGAGGCTGGTGGAAGGGATTATGACAGATAAACAGTGCAGGAAGAAGTTGCATGTGTTCGTGAGAACAGCAGAGATGGTCAGAGATGGGGACAGTAGCTGAGGTAGACTGAGTGTGAGGCAAGAGAGTCAAGTATGAGACTTATCCTGGTGAAGCAGAAAGGTCATTGACTTTCTTGGGGTAGAGCTAGCTGTTTTCCCAAACCCTGGAGATGACACTGACCCAGGTGGTAACCTCCTCTGGGAAGCTGACTCCTCTCCTTTGCAAGACCCCATCCACTTGGACTTCCAAGTCCTTGTTAGAGAATCACGGTGCTATCTTCCCCTTCTCTGCCATGTTCCACTGCTGTCCTTCAAAGAGTAGGGCAATTCCAGAATGCCAGTGATTGTCCAAGTGCACAGCAGCTTTATAAAGATCGCGCTGATGCAATGGATGCTGGTCTTTAGCTGGCTACCTGCTGAATGGTGAGTTGTTCCAGGAGTAATGTGTGGTAAGGTAATGTAGAACTTGAATGCAAAGGAGGTGATTAGGGCAGGATAGGTATTTAATGTGGCACATTTATAAGGTACAGCGATAAAACTCTTAACTCCTCCTGGCAAAAAAACCTCCAGAAATTTCATTGCAAGCAAAAATTGTAAGATTCATCCTGTTGTATGTAGAGGCCATTGTGCAATTGAGGTTCAGGGAAAATGTGGGAGCACAATCCCACAGACAAGACTTTCAAAGAGATGACATCGGTAGGACAGACTGAATGCCCTCTTCTATGTCACGAGATTCTGTGATGCATTTTACCTCTTTCCTTTATTTTTCTTTGATCTTCCTTACTCTCTCCATTTCCTCACATTTGTTTTGCGATATGGCCGTATTCTTCTCAGACCTATACTTCCTTATCCTTCTGCTCATTTATTTGTGTTTATCATGAGCATGCCTCCTTTGTCATTATTTTCAATTCTGTTGCTCACCATGTAAGTTTACTTTGATGTCCATAGGCCTTCCATTCTTGGTTTTTCTGACTTTTTTCTGTCGGAGCGCCTTGACCTCATTCCCACTGTTCTCACAGTTCTTTGTCATGGTAGGTCCTGAGACCTCTCTTGGCCTTCTGTATCATCTTGTTTCTCTCGTAAGAAAGAAAGAAATAGTTTTCATATACCTTACTTACAATGGACCTAGGTTTTTTTTTCATGAAATCACTGTTGTAATGTGAGGAAAAGGATCAACTAATTTAAGACATATTCTTGAATTAGCAGAGAGATGAATGGCTAAATAATCTATGATGTTGAAGATGGTTGAGGTGACTTCCTTGAATAGTGTTATAGTGTCATAGTCATAGAGACGTACAGCACAACTACAGACCCTTCGCTCCAACTCGTCCATGCCAACCAGATATCCCAATTCAAACTAGTGCCACCTGCCAGCACCCAGCCCATTTCCCTGCAAATGCTTCCTATTCATATTCCCATCCAAATGCCTTTCAAATGTTGCAATTGTACTAGCCTCCACCAATTCCTCTAGCAGCCCAGTCCACACAAGTACCACCCTTTGCATGAAAAAGTTGCCCCTTCGGTCTCTTTTATATCTTTCCCCTCTCACCCTAAACCTATGCCCTCTAGTCTTGACTCCCCCACCCCGGGGAAAATACCTTGTCTATTTATCCTATCCATGCCCCTCATGATTTTATAAACCTCTAAAAAGTCACCCCTCAGCCTCCAGGGAAAACAGCCCCAGCCTATTCAGCCTCTCCCTATAGCTCAAATCCTCCAACCCTGGCAATATCTTTGTGAATCTGTTCTGAACCCTTTCACGTTTCGCAACATTGTTTCAACAGGAAGGAGACCAGAATTGCATGCAGTATTCCAAAATGGCCTAACCAATGTCCTGTACAGCCGCAACATGGCCTCCCAACTCCTGTCCTCAATACTCTGACCAATAAACAAAAACACAACAAATGCCTTCTTCACCATCCTATCTACCTGTGACTCTACTTTCAAAGAGCTATGAACCTGCACTCCAAGGTCTCTCTTTCTGCAATACCTCCAGGACCTTACCATGAAGTGTATAAGTCCTGCTCTGATTTGCTTTCCCAAAATGCAGCACCTCACATTTATCTAAATTAAACTCCATCTGCCACTCCTCAGCCCATTGGCTCATCCGATCAAGATCCCGTTGTAATCTGAGGTGACCTTCTTCGCTGTCCACTACACCTTCAATTTTGGTGTCATCTGCAAACTAATTAACTATGCCTCTTATGCTCACATCCAAATCATTTATATAAATGACAAAAAGTAGTTGTGTTGTGCAATCCTTTGCATTGATTGAAGAGGGTGGAAGGATCTCAATTTAATTTTTTGTCATTTTTGTCAACATACATTTCCTCGGCCCTGCATTGATGAAATGTCAGATTCAAGTGTATTTTTAATCCTCTGGAGAAATGCTTGAACCCGTAGCCTTCTTGGTGAGAGTCCATCATGTGGGCATTGAACAAAGTTTACACCAAGAGTGTAACTAACTGTCGTTTTGTGTAACTAATATCCAGGTTTTTTTTTTAAACAGTGGAAAATGGACAAGTTGTGCACAAAAGGCCGAGCTAGAAAGCTAATAAAGAGACATTGCGTTCCCAGCTGCTCCAAAGTCACTGAAGTTGAAATCAGCACGAGATGTAGCGGGTTATTAAGACATCTATCCAGTCCTCTTTGAAAGTTGCATTATCATTTTGAGTGTTAGGTTGCTCAAGCTGTCATTTCCAGAGATTGGACATTACAAAAAGTATTGATTGTTTTGGTTTTTGACAAGAATGATTTTTTATTGCTCTATGCCTCGGTGACATTCATCTCTTATTAACGTCATAATGAAAGCACACAACTGCTGGAGCTAGCAGGACCCTCAGGAAAGCTCTTCATGCTATTATGCCCACGAACATCTATTCTCCAGCTGCATGTCTTTGCCTTCCAAATCCTAATCTACTTTTAAACTTGACTCGTAGCAAAAATGGGAAGTATGGTGAATTAATTACGTCTGCACATTCTAATCCAATTATTTCCCAGCCATTACCTTTTCTTCAAGTACAGACTGCACTTGTTCCCAATTGCCCACGCGCAATGCCAGTAGATTATATGCCTTTTTTAATATAGAGAAGATTCTAGATTCTATGGTTAAAATGCTGTAATATCCTGTAATACATAATATTGCGGCAAGAAACTTAATGGGGCAATTTCAGTATTAAGTCACAAATTCATTTTGCTTAATGCTTAATATTTTGAATGCAGTTGTATAAAAACTAAGATAAGAGATTGTATTTAACCGCAGCATAGCATTTTATATGCCATTTTCTAAACCAATTTCTGCACCCTCGAACTCCTAAACATTTTGTCTCCTTAGATGCTCAAAGTGCAAGCTGGTCATGGAACAGCAAGAAAAACTTGATATTTGTATCTTGGGTGAAGAGGGCAATAAAAGGTAGCCAATGAAGTCTAAGGATTAGGAAATTAACAGCAAAACAACTGAGATGGGGAGTAAATTAAAAAGGTTGATTACAATGTCCAATCTGGTGCAGAAAGAGAAATAAAAGAAAGATACACATTATTTCAAGAAAGAGAGCGAGAAAAGAATAGGAAGGAAAAATAAGCAAAATAATTCAAGTTCAAGTTTGATATTTTTAAAATCTCCCTGAAAAGTTGAAACATGAAAGAATGACACTTGTATTGTTTAATTTTCAGTATCAGCAAGATTGCTTGAAAGTAATGGATTATCACAATTATTAAAAGGATTCTTGCAAGTATAATTGCTATCCCGCAGCCTCTGATGTGGGTTTAGCTTGTATATGTACCTCATCAGTTCAGCAAATTTACAACATTCTATGCATGTCAATGTTTGAGGCTGACAGGAAAAAAAAACACACTTTGTGAGGTTAATAATGGCTCAACACAGGTTGGACAGCATTATTTCTGGGTGCTTAACAGCCTGAAGTCACCCTTCAACTTTTGCTTAAATAATGGTGAATGGCATTAATTTTACTCTTATTTTGGTGTAGGCTATGGCCCAGTGTTTCTGCTGCACAACATGTGACATAATTGTATGAAAAGAAAACAGTAACTTGCTTTATGAATTCCACTCTATCCAGCTGCACATACTGAAATAAAGAATGTGTCTATAAGGAGCAGATAGGCAAAAGTGAGGACTGCAGATGATGGAGATTAGAGTCAAGATTAGAGTGGTTCAGAAAATGCATAGCAGGTCAGGCAGCGTCCGAGGAGCAGGAAAATCAACGTTTCGGGCAGGAGCCCTTCATCAGGAACTCGGGCTCCTGTCCAAAATGTCAGTTTTTCTGCTCCTCGGATGCTGCCTGACCTGCTGTGCATTTCCAGCACCGCTGTAATCTTAACTATAAGGAGCAAATGTTAGACAACAAGAGAGCGCATTTTACTCAGGTAGAATACAAGAAATGACTGCTATTACTGATGTAGTCATCCAGTACTGTGTCTGTTGAGCTTGAGCAGAGAGCATAACATTAGTGAGCTGATAATGGAGCAAATTGGGAACATCACACAGCAATCACAAATCTTTTAAACTGAAGGAAATACCATAAGACCATAAGACAAAGGAGTGGAAGTAAGGCCATTCGGCCCATCGAGTCCACTCCGCCATTCAATCATGGCTTACAAATGACAGAATGCAATTTGTCCTGATACTGTAACCCTTTACGTTCAGTACAATGCAAGTGCTTCTGCTGTAACCACAACCAAAATTATTTTTCTTAAGCTGCCCAAAATAGATGCTGTACTCCAGACAGTTTCTGATCATGGTCCTGTACAATTGAAGCATAATTTCCTTTACATTGTATTCCAGTCCAGATGGGAAAAGGGCCAAATTTCCTTGTCTGTTTTTGTTTGCAGTTGGTAACTGCAGTTTCTTTCAGTGATTTACAATTAAGGGTATTGAAATTACATGCTCCTGTACAATTTCTTATCTTACCATGTGTAAACTATTTCAAATTGTCTTTCTCAGATCTAAAGTGGTTGGCCTTTCATTTTGCCCAAATTGAATTCCAGGTGCCATATTTTTGTTCACTTACTTATCTTATCACAAAAAACCCCGAAGGAAACTGGACAAATTTAATCTCATAATTTAATGGTAACATGCATTTTTCCTGGTTTTGAAATAAAATCAATTGCCACAAATCTACATGCCTTTCTGATTTAAGATGTGTTTTAAAACAAACAAACATTCAACTGCTTGGAACTTTGACCAAGACAAGGCAAACTGTTTAATAATGTGAAACAACCTCGAGGTGGAGGCAAGCAAGTAAATAAATCACTCCAGGGGTGATGGTGAATGTTGTAGAGAGAGATCTTCCACAAATCGCACCCATCGAAAATGATTATTGGTTGAGAAAGGAATGAATAAATGCAAAACATTCCTGCCCAGTGTAATCTTTTGAATGATACGCCACAACAAATATTTCAAGAGAAGTTCTGAGAACTTTTTAGAGGTATCTGAAAGGGATACTATGTCTTCATTGGACTCTCTCCCATTCAAAATAAGAAAGGCTGGCCTGATTTACACAGAAACAATCACTGAGAAGAAGCACAAAGAAACCAGCTAACTAAGCCACAGAGAGCTAATGCATTTAAAAATAATTGCAAGTACTATTGACTAGAGAAACTAGATAATCAGGCTAAAACCAAAGCACTCTCAACAGTATTTAAATTTATCACTTTCTATGCGAAACCATCTCCTTTTAATTTTGTACCTCTATATGAGTGTATGGGGCCCAGATCATTGCACAAAATGCCATATGCTTAATGTTGCTTCTTTATTATTTCTCTCCAATTTATCAGGTAATAAATATTAATTGAATAGTGGTGTAGCTTTAGGCTAAGAAGACCGTAGGCCTTTGTTCTCATCAGCCAAGATCAGCCAGTTCCTTTCTCCATTCCAGGCCATAATTGAATATATACTTGAATACTTGTTGGGAGTTGAATTGCAGAATATAGGAACAATTATCATGTTGAATAGTATTGGAAGATAAAGCTTTGGATGCTTTGTGCTTTAAATAAAATACATACATAAATAACATTCAGACAAACCCAGGGATAAAGAAGTGAAAAACAGTCAGAGCTGAAAACTTGAATCAAAATTGAAAAATCTGCAAATATAAATGAACTCAGTCAATACCTGGAAAAGAGAGATGCAAGATATGTGTCTGTAAATGGTTTGATTTTTGTTGGCTGATTGTTTCTAGTTTTCCAGTATCACCTTAGCAGTGATTTTTGTTTTTGATTCATTCACTCCAGAATTGACAAGGCCAGTGTTAATTGTCTATTCCTAATGCCCTGGCAATATTTGTTTTCCCCCTCCAAGGAGTTGCAGTTTTAAAACATATGTTGAAAAAAAGACAAGGACAGGAACAGACATACATGTCCTATACATAATAAAATGGCTCCTGTGCTACAGAGCCATTTTGTGAGATGCAGTGAGTCTGAACTCAGTCGGATTAAAATCAATTTGAGTTTTGTTGAATTACTGTAGCTGGACAATCATTGTACTCTTCAACTTGTGACTGGTTAGAGACCGTTTCAATTTTGCCCAGTTGGATGGCTAAATTTTATCTCGCCTCTTCCTTTTCTATTTCTGTACATTTGTGGCTTCTCATTTAAAAAGTGATGAAAAGCAATTCTCCTCTATCTTCTCGAGCTACAGTTAGTGAATAGGATACATGTGTAATCCATCAGACTAAACTGAACCTGAGCATGATCTGTATTGGAAGGGTGATGCCTCTGAAATGAAGTCTCTGTACTTTGGGCCAAACTGTGCCATATTCAAATGAAAAAGTGATACAAGAAGTATGAATAACCTGGGATGCATCAACAACAGGACATCGGAAAAAGATAATCTTCAGCCAAAATTCTTCCCAAGGAAAATTGGAGTGTTTGTTTAAAATCCCCTTTTGCAGACAGGTCAAAAGTATTATTGGTGTGAATGCCTTCCATTGCCTTATTTATAGACCCTGCACTTTAGGTGCTTGGTTTGATGGCCACATGAGTCAGTGGATGTCTTTCTCCACTATGATTCTGGAAGTGGAAAGTCTCTGCCTACCTTTTCAAGCTGGTTAAAACCAGCAAAACATCAATTGATCAGCAGCTTCTTCACAGATCCTTTTCTCTTTCAGTACCTTGTCACGGAAATCTGACAGAACGTAGAGGCACCATCCTCTCGCCGGGTTACCCAGAGCCGTATGGCAACAGCTTGAATTGCGTATGGAAAATCACAGTAACTGAGGGAGCAGGCATACAGGCAAGTCATTTGCACGCCGAACGAACATCATTTACCTTAAGTTCGCATGGCCCACCAGCAGTTGACAATACATTCAGAAAACCTGGTAGATACCATTTCTTTGTTCTTGTTCTCTTTATATCTCGATTTGTTTTTGAATTAGAACTGCTAATTGCAAGTCAAATCCAAATCATATAGAAGCAAACTTTGTAAAATTATTATGGGGAGAGTGTCATTGTTGAGCAATTGTTTTCGTTATTCATCAAATATATGTGGCAACACTGACCCGTGTCAGTGAATGAAGGTTGGTTAAACATGGAGAGAAATGCATCTCTAAAAATTTAGTCAGTTGGTAACCAAACATTAAGGCTCACAAATAAGCAAGTTCTATAAATTGTCACAAATCAAGTAAGAATTTGATTTGCAATATTTCAGAGTTTTATAGTTTGTGATTCAAATTTAACTGTAATGAATTAATGAAGCAGTGCAGAACTCTGAACTTTACTGTAACTGAATCCCGATTTTGTTGAATAGATTCAAGTGATAACCTTTGCCACTGAGCATAACTGGGATTCCTTAGAAATATATGATGGTGGAGATGCAACTGCGCCAAGACTTGGGAGCTTCTCAGGTAAGAAATTCATACCCAATGTCATACACCCTTTCATAAATCAAAAAGAAAAAACAATGCTAGAGTTTTACTAATACTTTCTATAGTGCAAATGCCACAGGAACATTTTGTGAAACATTGGTGAAAATCTTTTCCTGATACTTAGATCTACTCAGTTGTTCATTTAAGTCTGTGTGAGCAAATTACCTCATAAAAATGAGTTCACCTTCATTATGTCAGATAAGCTAAATGAGGAGAACCTTAGTTATAGAATCATTGAATCATACAGCATGGAAACAGACCCTTTGGTCCAACTCATCCGTGCTGACCAAGTTTCCAAAACTAAATTAGTCCCATCTGTCTGTATTTGACCCATATCCTTCCAAACCCTTTCTATTCATATACCTATCCAAATGTCTCTTAAATGTTGTTACTGTACGGACATCTACCACTTACTCTGGCAGTTCATTCAACATATGAACCAACCTCTCCATGAGAAAGTTGTCCCTGGGGTCCCTATTAAATCTTCCTCCTCTAACCATAAAATTATGCCCTCTAGTTTAAAACTCACCTTATCTATGCCCCTCATGATTTTATAAGCCTGTGTAAGATCACCCCTCAACCTCTTGCACTCAAATGGAAAAGGTCCCAGCTCATCCAGCCTGTCTTTATAACTCAAAGCCTCCAATCCTGGTAACATCCTTGCAAATCTTTTCTGCACCCTCTCCAATTAATAATATCCTTCCTATAGCAGGGTGACGAGAACTGAATAGTACTCTAAAAGTAGCCTCACCAACATCCTGCATAACCTCAACTTGACATCCCAATCAATGCCCAACAGTTTTGTGGATGTCACCATCTTCTTTCTGACAAATAAGATCATAAACAATAGGAACAGTTGTAAGCCATTCGGCCCCTGGAGGCTGCTCCCCATTTAATAGGATCATGGTTGATCCGACGTTCCTCATATCCACTTTCCTGCTTTTACCCTGTAATTTTTATTTCTCCGACTGATCAAGAATCTATCTCAGCCTTAAATATCCACAAGGACTCTGTCCCCATAGTTCTCTGTGGCAAAGAGTTTCAAACAAAGAAGAAATTCTTCTTTATTTCAGTCTTAAATTTGTGCCCTTTCATTCTGAGACCATGTCCTGTGGTCCTAGACTCTTCCTTGAAGGGGAACATCCACTCAGGGTAAATGCTTAAAAATCCTATATGTTTCAATGAGACCATCTCTCATTTGTTCAAATTCCAGGAAGTAGAGTTCCAACCTATTTAAAGTTTGCTCGTGAGACAATCCCTCCATATTAGGAGGGATCATCCTAAGGAACCTCCTCTGAGTGCCTCGGATGAAGTTGTGTCTTGTTTTTAAGTGAGGAAACCAAAGCTGCCCATAGTACACCAGATGTGGTTTCACCAGCACCTTGCCCATTTGCAGTAAGGTGTCCCTTGTAGACTCTATAATTTTGGCCAGATCTGTAACTTTGCATTGCCTGTTTCTTCACAAATTGTAAAGGAAGTGATCATTTAAGGTGCTCAGAACAGATAAACCTTACATATGCAAACTGCTGATGAAATATGTATTTTATTGCTTGTCACAGTCTAGGTTAGGGGACGGTACAGTGATGAAGGGCACAGTGCGGGGTAAAAGGGGAAAGCAGAGACTTTAATCTCAAGTCAGTCCACCTCAACCTATGCATAGCAGAGTTCTTAAATACGGATACATTTCCCATTCATCTACCTTTGTTGTGAACCCAAAGTACCAGGATAGCCAGCATGATTCAACAAATTCAACAATAGTGAAAGTCATGTTGTAGTGAATGTCAAATAGAGGGCTGAGATGCAATGTTTTCTCTACCCATTCCTTAGCCTGGTAAAATATAATAGTCTCTGCAGTTCGTTTACTAATATAGATAACTTGGCTATTGAACAGAGATAAGGAAGGAATATGAGCAATCAAGTAACTCACAATAGTTGTGAATTAGGAATCCAGCTATGTTAACTGGAAGAGTCAAATTATTTTTGTGATATAGTTAGATTGAAAGAATGATTTTCATTTCAGGTACCACGGTCCCTGCATTGTTGAACAGCACCTCCAATCAGCTCTACCTGCATTTTCATTCTGACATCAGTGTGGCAGCAGCTGGCTATCACTTGGAGTATAAAAGTAAGCACACATAGCATTTGTGCTGACAGGTACCAGCAGTAGAACTGAGTTTGTAATAAATCCAGTCTTGAATTATGTGATTTATAAAGGCATTATCACACATTTTAAAACTGTTGCATTTTAATTATGTACATACTGTGGTGTAGTTTGAATTCTCATACCAATGTTAAATATTTCTTATGCCTTTGATTTTCTTTTCGTATTGTGAATGCCAGTGCACTTTTGCAAAACAGTTATTACAGGACATTGTAGCACAATGGGGTTAATTCTTACTCATACTTGCCAAGACCACAGTTTGAACCCATCTCTGGTTGCTGAAGACCTTTTCTGACTGTCAACACACAACATGATCTGACTTTTTTTTAAAAACACAGTTCCTAATAAGAATGAGTTCTCAGCAACATGCAGTCAAAGATTGCAGTTTTAAGCTTAAGAAGTGGTGAGCTCAAAGGAAATTCAAACTCACAGTTCTGAGATAAGGAGTAAGCAGCATTAACAATAGTGCTATTCTAACAGCTGACCTCAGATGTACATGTGGCCTGGGCACAATGCTGGGATGCAGACTGAAACTTCATAGACATGTCATTGCTGAGCCTCCAGCCAGAGGAGTAGATAGAGGGAATTTGCATGGGTCATGCCAGTGTGGGAGTTACAACAGATATATGCTCCATACACCCTCTGCAAATCCCAGAAGGCTGATAGAACTGGGGTTATGGGATGGATTGCAATATCAATAGTTTCATAGCTATCACAAGGAACACCCAGATAACTGGATATTGGAAAGATAACAGCATCCAGACCCAGACTGGGCTGCAGTGCAGTCCACCAGGCAGTGCAAACTGAATGATAATCAGGAATCTTCCACCATTTAAGAAAAAGTTGAAAACTGGTGACATGGAATCATTGCAACAATTGTTTTCAGGAAGAGTTCTCAGCAGCTCTAGACTCTATTTACATCTTCCAAATAGATGGTCTCCTCAATACTGGGCAAAGTATACCTTTTGGCAGCACTGGCATCCATAAACATGCTGCACAGAAAATCTGAAAAGCTAATCAAGATCTATCCAATTTTTGCAATCAACTGCATTGATCTGAGACATCTAAAAATGAACAATGTCCTTGAGTACAATATGCTTATTTGGTCTGATAGCTTCTTGCCATTGAGTTTTGCTGCTATTAAACCAGCTGACATTGAGTCAAGTTATTCATACCAACTTGTGTCCCATCTGTACAGAATTTAGTTTGGTTTCATTCGAATAAATCAGTTCCAATGACAGCAAGTAAGTATGTAATAACAACCAAAAAATGGTGCTGTTTTTATTCTTTGATTAAATGCTGCATGGAATTCATAATTTTGAAATAGCAATTATAGGTTTAAATCATAAATCAAATTGTGTTACGTTTATCCTCCAATTGGGACTATGTTTTATGCATCTGTCTTCATTGACTACTGAATATTTAAAATGTGTTATCCTTTTTATTGGAGGCGAGAGTAGTTTGTGCAATATTTTAAAAGCCACAAATATCTGACAGTGAGAGATGCACTTTCCCTTAAAGCTTACACATAATTTCATGTAATAAATGCCAAGTTATATTGAAGTTGCTATGTATGAATAATCTTCTTCATTCACGGAATATGTGTATCACTGGCACATGTGTAGCACTGGCAATAATTGCTATGTCAGCAACGATTGCCCTTTCCTAATTACACTTGAGAGGGTGGTAGTGAGTGCTTCCTTGAACCACAAGTCCATGTGTGTGTCTTGGAGAGGAACTTGCAGATGATGGTGTTCTCATGCAGCTGCTGTCCTTGTCCTTCTGGATGCTAGAGGTCACAGGTTCTGACATTGCTTTTGAAGGAGGCTTGGTGAGTTGCTGCAGTTCAATGGTGTTCCTATCACTCATTGATGTTAGAGGACTGGATTTTGGGGGGGAGCAGTGACCAAGTGGTCTGCTTTGGAGTTCAATGGTGCTGAGCTTCTTGGAGCTGTACTTAACAGACAAGTGGTTCATGGTGGACAGGTATCGGTGAGACAGGAGGTGAGTTATTCACCATAGCATTCCTAGCCTCTGACCTCCTCTTATAGCCACCGAGTCTGTTTGGCTGGTTCAGCTTAGTGTGTGACCAACGGTAATCGCCTTTGGATGCTACAGTGGGTGTTTCAGAGATGGTAATGCCATTGAATGTCGAGGATAGATGGCTTGATTCTCTCTTGTACATTTTCATTGCCTAACATTTGTGTGATGTGAATAGCACTTGTCACTTATCAGCCCAAACCTGGAAATAGTCCAGGTCTTGCTACAGATGGGTGCAGGTTGCTTTAGTATCTAAGGAGTCGCAAATAGTGTTGAAAGTTGTACAATTATCAGTGGCATCCACTGTTCTGACCTTAAGCTGGAGGGATAATCATTGATGAAATGGTAGACATTGATTAGCCCATGGACACTACTGTGAGGAACTCCAATGTTCTGGGGCTGAAATGATTAAACTCAAACAGCCACAGCTTTCTTCCTTTGAGCTAGGTATGACTCCAACGAGCAGAGAGTTTTCCTCTTGATTCCTATCAATACTAGATTTTCAAAGACTTCATAGATGTCATGCTCAATCCAGGAGTGTTCCATACTTTTGACCCATAACAATGAAGGGATGGTGATATAGTCATGATGGCAATTTTCAAGTGATAGCACCAGGCATCTGCTGCTCTTGTCCTTTTAAATGGTAGACTTTGTGGGTGTGGAAGATGTTGTTGAAGGATCCTGAGTGAGCTACTGGATTGCATCTTGTAGATGATATATACCATTGCCACTTTGCATCAGTGGTTGGGGGAATAGAAGTTGAAGTTTATGGATAAGGTATTTTTCAAGCTGCCTGCCTTGTCCTGATGTCATTGAGCTCTTGAGTATTGTTGGAACTGCATTATCCAGGTAATTCCATCATACTCCTAATTTGTTCTTTGTAGATGTATCAAGAACTAAGCTGTGTATGTTTTGTACCAAAGTTATTTGCCTCTCAAAATGACCCCTCTTCCATTCCAGAAGGAAAGTACAAGTCAACAGGATTTATAGAGTGAGGAGAATTGTTCGCTACAGATTTCCCAGCCTCTGAGCTGAGAATGTTCACAGTTGATTACATCATATTGCTTGTATTTGTCACTCCTACACAAGGGAGTAGTCCATTGTCACATACAGCAAAAACATTAAGTGGCTTTCAGGCTTTGTTAATGACAATAAGTGCCTGGCAATGATCATCGCCAATTAGAGATAATCTAACCATCTCCCCTTCATATTAAATTACTATCACAGAATCCCCATTACCCTTGGGTTTACAATTGACTCAAAACGTAATTGCAAATACCATATAGATACAGTAGCAGCAAGTCTAGGTCTGAGGCTGGTAATTCTAGAGCCAGTTACTCATGTCTTGACTACCCAAAGCCTGTTCACCGTCAACAAGGCATAATTGAGAGGCGTAATGGAATATCCCCAACTTTCCGAGAATAAAATGAATTTAATGCTCAAGAATCTCAGTGCCATGCAAGGTGAAACAGCCCACTTGACTGGCATTCCATCCACCGTCTTCAGCCTTTACTGTCTGTAATACCTGTGCACCTTGGCAGCTGTATGTACCATGGACAAAATGGTCTTCAGGAACTCACTCAGGTTGCTTGAACCAACCTTCCAAACCCGTGACTTCTATCACCTTGGAAATAAATGAGCAGCAGACACGTGAATTTCTCCTCTGGCTGTCCCACCATTCCGATTTGAAAATATATTACTGTTTCTTCATTGTTTTGGGGTTAAAATCCTGGAGCATTCTCTCTATCAACAGAGTGGGTATACATATATGACAAAGACTGCAGCAGTTCAAGAAGGAAGGTTTACCACCACCCTCTAAAGGGCATTTAGCGATTGTCGGTAATTGTTGGCCCATATCCCCAGAACAAATATAATAAATAAATGAAACAAGTGATAGATGACAAATCACATCATGGTCTGTCCAATGACTGCAACTGCACAAGAAATGTAATCAGGCTCGGCTTAAGAAAAGCAAAGCTTTCACCGCTTGGCTTGTGGAAGGGAAAGGGAGTCAATTTGAGAGGATAAGTAATGTCAGTGCCAAGAATAAATGACTTCGCACTTGAAACCCATGTATTTCGCAGCATGTTAAATCTGGCTGCCACCTCCTTTTAAGCAACATCTATCTTTGGGTTGAGTGAATATCCTTATCAGGCAATCTTTACTGAATACGCATCATCTGATTGAGCCCCAGTTCTCAGAAGGGGAAGTTTCTTTCAAATTGAGTAGACGTTGAGCATGGAACAAATTGAAGGCCCAGTGGTATTAGTGTGTATGGGTGCAGGCAGTGGCGATCCTACCCCTCTGTGCAAAGTTCAGTCCGATGTGAGCTGCACCCATTTTCCTTTAAATATGTTTAGTTAAGTTACAGAGTAACCCTTGGGCATCCATCTTTAGACATAATATTGGCTCAGAGTTAATGCTGTTAAAATGCGTTTCATACATTAACCTCAGTGCAGTTTGATCCTAAGAGCCATTCTCAGCTCTCGCATTTTGTCAGACCCATAAAAGTATATGTATATGAATAGTGAGTTAAATCAAACAAGTTCATGTTACCTCTGGGTGAAAAGTACTTTTCCTCAAATACCCTTTAAATACCTTTCATCTAAAAATTATGAACCCTCGTTGGGTTGATCATTAGCTAAGTGAAATGGTCCTACCCCTCCTCCCTGTTCATGCCCCTCAATCTGATACACCTCAGTCTGGGTCCTGTCAACCTTCTCTGGTCTAAAGAAAACAGGGAGAAAGTGAGGACTACAGATGCTGGAGATCAGAGTCAAAAAGTGTGGCACTGGAAAAGCACAGTGGATCAGGCAGCATCCGAGGAGCAGGAGAATCGACGTTTTGGGCATAAGCCCTGATCGAACTGAAGAAAACAACCTGAGCTTATTCAGCCTTTCTTCATAACTAACTGCTCCACCCCAGCCAGCATCCCAGTGATGCTATAGAGTCATAGAGCTGTACAGCACGGAAACAGACCCTTTGGTCCAACCCATCCATGCCGACCAGATATCCCAACCCAATCTAGTCCCACCTGCCAGCACCCGGCCCATATCCCTCCAAACCTTTCCTATTCATATACCCATCCAGATTCCTCTTAAATGTTGCAATTGTACCAGCCTCCACCACATCCTCTGGCAGCTCATTCCATACATGTACCACCCTCTGTGTGAAAAAGTTGCCCCATTGGTCTCTTTTATATCTTTCCCGTCTCACCCTAGACCTGGGCCCTACAGTTCTGGACTCCCGACCCCAGGGAAAACACTTTGCCTAATTACCCTATCCATGCCCCTCATAATTTTGTTAACCTGTATAAGGTCACCCTTCAGCTTCCAACGCTCCAGGGAAAGCAGCCCCTGCCTATTCAGCCTCTCTCTCTAGCTCAAATCCTTCAACCCTGGCAACATCCTTGTAAATCTTTTCTGAACCCTTTCAAGTTTCACAACATCTTTCCGATAGGAAGGAGACCAGAATTGCATGCAATATTCCAACAGTGGCCTAACCAATTGTCCTCAGCATGAGCCGCAACATGACCTCCCAACTCCTGTACTCAATACTCTGACAAATAAAGGAAAGCATACCAAATGCCTTCTTCACTATCCTATCTACCTGCAACTCCACTTTCCAGAAGCTATGAACCTACACTCCAAGATCTCTTTGGTCAGCAACACTCCCTAGGACTTTACCATTAAGTGTGTAAGTCCTGCTAAGATTTGCCTGAACTGCTGTGCTCTTCCAGCACCACTGATCCAGAATGCTGCCACTAATCCTCTTTCCTATGCTTATCTAAGGGGCTTCCTAGTCTGGGTTAAGGATGAACTGTGAAGCATGTGTCAGCAGTAGAGCTTGTTGTACTTGAGAAAGAGGTGCAGTTTACTACATTTCAGTAACTGTATTCGCACCACATTAACTATTAGGCACATTAATTATTACGAGCAAAAGGTAAGCAAGACACAAGCCTGGACCAGCTATAGCTTCTGTTGACCTGGATTGTCGAAGACTCTCAACATTGTCCAATCTGCATCTATGGCTATGTTAAACATCAACTTCACCTGAGCTGAAATTAACCCTATCAAATCCATAATCTTTCAAAAACTAAAATACCATTTACATTCATGAGATCATCATCCCATTTAGCAGGCTTCAAGAACACAAAGTTTAAGATTTTATGAAACTTTGTATGCCCTAAACTGTAGGTTTAATCAGAACTCTTAAGAGGAAGGTTTAGCCAATATCCATGGGTTCCAAAACTAAATGAAATCTTTTTTTGGGCTTCAGAGTAACTGACCAGATTGAAAGGAGAACCATGCATTTATCTGAGAACGTATGATAACATACATTATCTAGAATTCTGTGGGAAGCTAGAGAAGTGATTGCTGGGCCTCTTGCTGAGATATTGGTATCATGATAGTCACAGGCGAAGTGACAGAAGACTCGAGGTTGGCTAACATGGTGCCACTGTTTAAGAAGGACAGTAAAGACAAGCAAGAGAACTATAGACCAGTGAGCCTGACCTCGGTGGTGGGCAAGTTGTTGGAGAGAATCCTGAGGGACAGGATAGTCAACATGGTTTTGTGCATGGGAAATCATGTCTCACAAACTTGATTTAGTTTTTTGAGGAAGTAACAAAGAGGATTGATGAGGGCAGAGCAGTAGATGTGATCTATATGGACTTCAGTAATGCGTTCGACAGGTTCCCATTGGAGACTGATTAGCAAGGTTAGATCTCAGGGAATAACGGGAGAACTAGCCATTTGGATACAGAACTGGCTGAAAGGTAGAAGATAGAGGGTGATGGTGGAGGGTTGTTTTTCAGACTGGAGGGCTGAAACCAGTGGGATGCCACAAGGATCGATCTGGGTCCTCTACTTCTTGTCATTTATATAAATGATTTGGATGCGAGCATAAGAGGTACAATTAGTAAGTTTGCAGATGACACCAAAATTGGAGGTGTAGAGGACAGCATAGAGGGTTACCTCAGATTACAACAGGATCTTGACCAGATGGGCCAATGGGCTGAGAAGTGGCAGATGGAGTTTAACTCAGATAAATTCCATCTGCCATTTGCAGTGAAAGCACAATGATGTCTTTATTGCAACAATGCTTCTTCAGATCCATTCCATGCTCTTCCATCCTTCCAATGCTTCCATGCCATATCATTCTTATTGCATCCCCTACTCCACTCTTCCTGTCATTTTTCCATCCCCCATTTTATCCATCTCACTCTGATGCCTGATACCTATACCATCCGAACCCTGCTAAATATCCTGGACTGTTCTCCCCTTTATCCCATACCTTTCCCCAATATAACGTCCCTCATGTTCTGTCTTTCCTCCACCCCTTTACCATACAATTCCACCAATTTCCCCCAGCCAGGGTTACTCCGTTATTGGTGTTTCCTTTCCCTCCACAGTTATAGTTTCCATCAACAAGACCTACCCGACCCTGCTGTTGCCTCTTGCAACTACTGGCAGCCAAGTATATTTTAAATACTGCAGTGAATACCAAATCAGAACATGATGTGGAGGTACCGGTGAACACACTTGCACATTCTCTCTCCCCCTGACATGGGTGCACACACACATATTAGGGTCAATTTGCATTTATAGATACACTCTATTTTGCTCAAAAAGCACACAATCTGCAGGTAGTCAATGCAGGCAGTCAATTCATGTAATATTTTATAAATTCCTACTTTGGAACTAGAACCAGTCTGACTCAAGATTGGGATACAGACAGACTCTAATCTCACACCTTTAATACATTGACTGAGCTGAGATGTCTTTTTTTATTATAAAACCTTATGTTATCTCATGAACGTGACTTCAAAGAAGTTCTGGGATTTATATATTAATGAACTGAAACCTGTAACCCATTCTAAAAGATGAAAAACTTAATAGCAACCTAGGTTTGTTCAATATATCATTTCAGTTGAATGACACTATGATTTTTTGCTATAAATTCTGTGTCTTATGATCCTGCTCCACAGCTACCTGATGAAGGAGCAGCGTTCCAAAAGGTAGTACTTCCAAATAAGCTTGGTGGACTATAACCTGGTGTTGTGATTTTTAACCACATCAGAACAGTTACACCTTAAAACAGCAACCACTAAATACAGCTCATTGAAAAATAAGGTTCATTTTTTTGAGAACAATGTTTTAAGAGCACATGAGTCAAGACAGCTTCAAGTCCTGTACCTCATACTTTCTTGTGTCTCATCGTGTGTTCGTCAGAAGAGTTTGAAGCATCTCCCAGTAGCAGTGGAGAGATGAAGAGGGAGGAAAGCCAGCAGGATGAGGGGAAAATCAGATCAGAGAAGATGGTTCCTTGTGCCTGGCTGCATGGCCTTTATTAATGGCTGAAGAGTCAAAATTGAGGTTTTGGCCAGTCTTTCTGCTGCAGTCTGTTCACCCAAGTAAATAAAAAAAAAGACAATTAAGTTGCTTGGAACTAACAAGAATCCAACAACAGAACATACTATGTGATGTCTTTGGCTGCTCTGTGACTCCTAAATTAATACAATATGTGCCTCATGCATGTCAGTTTTCTGTCTCTCATGTATTTTTGTCTGTGTCATGCTCCACCCACAAAATCAACCCACTCATTAATTAGAGAAGTGTAGTTGGAAAAATACTGATTATTGTTATTGGCTATGTGCTGTGACTTTCAGCTCACCGATTTATTAAAGTGAACATCGCCAAGTTATGATGTGGAGCAGCTGGTGTTGACCTGGGGTGGACAAAGTTAAAAATCACACAACACCAGGTTACAGTCCAACAGGTTTATTTGCAAGTACAAGCTTTCAGATCACTGCTCGCTAGCTACCTAATGAAGGACCAGTGCTCCGAAAGCTTGTACTTCCAAATAAACCTGTTGGACTATAACCTGGTGTGTGTGATTTTTAACTCCATTACCAAGTTAGTCAATTCACTAAAGCCAAGTGGAAACCAGTGTTGTAAATCTGCGGATTTCTTTACCAAGCAGTTGAGACTGAGTCATTAAGTATATTCAAAGTTGAGATAGACAGGTCTTTAATCAGTAAGGGAATCAAGGGTTGTGAGGAAAAGGCAAGAAAATGGAATTGAGGATTATCAGATCAGCCATGATCTCATAGAATGGTGGAGCAGACTCGATGGCTTACTGTTACCCCATGTTTTATTGTTTTGGAGAAAATATCAAAACCCTGGATAATACTCCAAAAAAAATGAAAATTAATTATTATCGACTGCAACTTACAGATAACACATTTTGACTGATGACCTTATTTGTATTTTTTTCTTCTTAAATATATTTATAAATGTGTAATTTAAGGTGTGGTTGTCTTGGTTATGTATTCTGATCTGAATATTGATCAGGTATTGTAAAATGTAAAACACATTTATGGAACAAGTAAAATCCAGCACAACAATCATTTGTTCCCTCATGTGGCAATGAATTATAATTTAGTATAAACGTGGAGAGGTAAATTAATTTGCTTGTCACTATGTGTAATTACTGTTTGTATACAAAACATCCCAATTATGGAGCTCTCATGACAATGGAGGCAACAAAAAAAGGGGAATATTACTGTTGGAATACATAACTAAAATAACTTGTCAGAAGTTTGAGTTGTGCTTTCCAGATACATTTTCAAACAAGACGCCAATAAAATCTTAGTTTAAATCCAATCTATTTAACTGAGAATATTATATTTAGAGCACATCTTCTTGCTGTTTTGAAGCCTGCAGGTTGGCAGGAAAGCCAGAAATTCCTGATGGGAGGAAAGGAATGATTATATGTCGAGATGCTCCTTGCAGAACTTACATAATGAGACTGATGTTGCAGATATGTTGCCCATTATGGGAACCACCTTGATTTTCATTTGAATCAGTGGAAATAAAAGCAAAGTAATTTCTGTAAGAAGTAGTTCATCAGCAAAGCTAGTTTTAGATACTTGTGATAAGATGAAAATCAACTCACTTCAGCTTTTAATATTAGAAGTAAATTTATAAATGTGCTCTTTTCATTATCACGGGGTAAGAAGAGCTCTGCAGGAATGATGGAAATGTATTCAAAAAGAACATGCTGATAACACCATCAAGCAGAGCAACCAGATTAGTTTTGCCTCCCAATCAACCAGAGACAAATGTCTCAATTGTGCTTCTTCTTCGCTTCTCATCTCCAGTATTTCTTTTGCTGCTTATTGATTTGCATCTGTCTCTGCCTCTGTCTCTCTCTATCTCTCTCTCTCTTCCTCTCTCTCTCTCTCACTCTCGCTCTCTCGCTCTCTCTCTCTCTTGCTCTCTCTGTCTGAGGTCTTTCTCTTAATGCCAATTCGCTTAACTTCAGTGATTTTTTTTTTAGTATAGCTAGGTAGCTAACATGAGCCTTCTGTGTGGTCTTATCTATGCTCTACGCAACAGTACAGAAAGCACAGTGGCTAATTTGCAAGCAGTAAAGTCACTCAAGCGACAATCTGATAATGACCACGTAGTCTGGTATGTTGGTTTTGGTTGTGGATGACTGTTTTGGCCCATAGGTGTGCTGTACTAAGGGTACACAGTAATTACTGAGATACAAAATGATGAAACAGTTCAAGTAGCACCATAAATAGTTTTCTCTTGTACCGTATTTAACCATACAATACTCATGCATTAATATGTGTATTATTTTTAGCATAAATATCTATTTGTCTAAAATTTCCAGTGTTACATATAATTTACGCCATTGTGAAAATTACCAAAGATTATGTTTAGCAATTTTCATTATCTTTGTCATTCTGTTTTCCAATTTAACTTGATGTAATCCACTATCATTTTAAATATTATTAAAACATTGATCTGATCATCTTATGAAAGGCAGTAATGCCAGGCTTCTTCAAACAGGAATGTGGAAAAGGTATGGGTTTGGAAGGATATGGACCGGGTGCTGGCAGGTGGGACTACATTGGAGTGGGATATCTGGTCGGCATGGAGAATTTGGACCAAAGGGTCTGTTTCCATGCAGTACATTTCTATGACTCTATATGAAGAGTCGGAGGTAATTCTAGAAGTGAGGTATGCCTTATTTCAGTTTACCGTAATACACATCAGTTTCCTTATTTATGTGAATAATCATGTCCATTTATGAGAGATTGTATTAAGTAGTTTGGAAAGAAAGAATTGTAACCAAAAAGCCATCTGTCACTTCATCATTCTCTCATAACTAACATTAAGGAACCTCACCAAATTGTGCTACAAACACAAGATATATAACGACAGCCACATTGGTATCATTCATCAATTCTTTTACACACTCAAAAACTGCAATAAATTTGTTCGGCATGACCTACCTTTTATAAACCTGCACTGGTGTGGATTTATTGCTGTTCCTGTCATGAGATGTGCTTGAATTGCTTCCATTATGATGCAGTTTTTTTTTCTATATCAATAGCAATCTAACGGGGTCCGTAAAATCCAAAACCATGCTTGTGAAGTTTTGCAAAGATTGAAATTATATTTGCTGTCTTATAGCCTCCTGCTGCCACCTTGTAATGGGTTAGCACTACATAATTATTCAAACTTCAAATCCCACTTCTAACACAAAGTATCAAAAAACTTTATGATAAATTCTCTTTTGGATGATCATTATAAACTTGCCAATATTTTCTTTGTTGTTAAATTGACCTTCCAATATTTCTTCATCAGTTACAATTGTTGTTGTGTGCACTATATTCAAGGAGATTCTGATATCAATATTTTCTATAATGGCAAACGTAAAAGATATCATTACACACCTCCATCATCCTACCTCTCATTATTTAAACAAAAAAACAGAAATTTGCCTGACCATTGCACATAAATTCATAGGCATCCAACTATTGGCCTTCTGACTTTATTTCCATAAATTGAGCTAACATCAAGTGTAAGCATCAGTGAATTCAGTGAAGCACTACTGAAGGTCAGGCAACTGTAGTGCTAGCTGTATTTGAGGAATGAAGGTGTCAGAGGCTGAGACAGGTTTGTCTAGCTAAGCTGAGGGCTGGCCATGGAATTTTTGACAGCAGGTCATGAGTGGGCATTGACAGGTGGATACTAAAGATGATCAGCATCCAGTGAGCCTGGGCAGGTGTGATAATGAAGCAAACACTGGGTTCATGTGTGGGACAGTTGGTTCATTGAGGGGAGATAAAGAAGAAGGAATTAGAGGCCAAATCAGATGAATTTGGCTTATGATTGTTGGACAAGTTAGGATTTTCAGTAACCTTTTTATTTTACGTAGACGTGAGAGAAACATGCCCATTCCTTCCAGCTCAACATAAAGGAAAGTATGGGATTTTTCAGTTTGCATTGTACAAGGGGCCTAAGAGTGAGGCATTGAGACATTTGAATGTTGTGAATGGTTCCACAATAAATATGCAATTGTTACTTAAGTAGATACCTTACAGCTTTGGATGTTTTTGATGCGTGGTTTTTGTCATTGATCCAGCTTATTCAGTATGAGGGCACCCGGCTTTGAATCTGACATATGTGAGGAGAGAGAGAGAGACAGAGACAGGTGCTCTCCTTCCAATTTTTGAGTTGTTGAATTGTTAGCACCAGACCGCCAGGGGTTCCGACACATTATTAACACTTCTGCCGTCACCCCTTTCTGTCCCTTCCAGAACAATGACAGGGTTCTCCTTGTCCTCACTTTCACCTCACCAGTCTCACTATTCGATGGTTCATCCTTTGCCATTTCCACCACCTCTAACAGAGTACAACCACCAAAGACATCTTCCTCTCCTTTGCCCTGTCAGCAATTCTCAGGGACCATTCCCTTTACAACGGCCTGATGGAATCTTCCATCACTCCAACAGTTCCTAACCCACCCTGGCATCTTCCCAAGCAATTGTAGAAGGTGTAACACTTGCCTATTCACTTCCTCCCTCCTTACTCTGCAAGGCCCCTTACACTCTTCCAGGTGAAGCAGCATTTTACTTGGTGCTTCTTTCAATGTAATATACAACATTCCCTGTTCACAATGCTGTCTCCTTCACAATGGCAAGACCAAATGCAGACTAGGTGATTGCTTTGCACAGCACATCCACTCTGTGCAGAGGAAAGACCCTGACCTTCCAAATGCTTAGCATTTCAATAAATCATATTGCTGCCATGCTTATAGTTTTTTAAAATTATAATTCCCTTGTGGGACGTGGGTGTCTCTGATTGGCCAAAATTTATTGCCCATCCCTAATCGCCCTTGAGAAGGTAGTGGTGAGCTGTCTTCTCGAACCACTGCAATCCATGTGCTATAGGTTGACCCACAATGCCATTAGGGAGGGAATTCCTGGATTTTGACCAAACGACAGTAATATATTTAAAGTCAGGATGGAGAGTGGCTTGGAGGGAGACTTTATAGGTGGTATTTGTCCCCATGTACCTACTGCCCTTATCCTTCGAGATGGAAATGGTTGTGAGTTTGGAAGATGCTGTCTAAGAATCTTTGATGAATTTCTGCAGTGCATCTTGTAGATGGTATACTGAGTGTTGGTGCTGGAGGAAGTGGATGTTTATACTTATGGTGTCAATCAAGTGGGCTGCTTTGTCCTGGATGGTACCAAGCTTCTTGACTGTTGTTGGAGTTGCACCAATCCAGACAAGTGGGGAGTATTCCTTCATACTCCTGATTTGTGCTTTATAGATAATGGACAGACTTTGGGGAGTCAGGTGATGAGTTACTTGCTACTAGCTTCTGACCTGCTCTTGTAGTCACTGCATTTATGTTGCAGGTCCAGTTGAGTTCCTGATCAATGGAAGGACTAAGGATGTTGATAGTGGGGCATTCAGTGATGGTAACACCATTAAACTTCAAGGGGCAGTGGTTAGATTCTCTCTCATTTCGGTCCTTGCCTACTGTACCTGAAAGAGCACTATCTCATTTTTTGCTTTGGCACATGACAGTCTTCAGCCCTCAACATTGAATTCAACAAGTTCAGATCACAAACATTGCCCTCCATTTTGATTACAACCATTCGCCCGCTGCCACATTTCCTAGCCTGTCTTGTTGGCCTTGCTGTCAGCAGAGTAGACACATTTTCTCCTCTGCAAACCTATTATTTACACATATTTCACATACCTATCTCTGTTTTGCCAACATTAGCACTTCATTTGTCTTTTGTACCGTCTGTTTTACTGACTTCTCCTCCCTCTCTGTGCAGCCTTTTTCTCTCTTTTGAGGAAGAGTCACCTTAACCTGGAAGCATGAACATGGAAACATTTGACTAATATTCCTAGACCTGCCAACGTTGTCCAGCACATTCTATTTGTAATATAACCTTACCTTTGGTTGCAGCTGCAACCAGACAGCTGAAGATGGCCTTGATGTTGCCTGCAATACTGTTGCGAGTCTCCCATCAACCTCCCAATACCTGCCCAATGGGGGGCTCAGGGATCAACTGAAAAATTCCAGTCAGCATCTGACAATATCTTGCGATTATGTGAACCCACCCATTACCCCATGCAGCTCCACATTAGGCTGAACATCTGATGTTGGAATTCATCACTTGGTACATATACTTGAGACTTTGTTTGGACAGGACTCTGAACGGTCAGCTCATTCATCTGATTTCTGTGAAAATGTTTTTGGGATTTTATTAATCAACCTCATTTCTTAATTTATTATTTCCCTACATTAGTTTTGTGCAGATTGTGTTTAATATTCAATGTCTCTCTTCACTTTACTGTTTGTCATTTCTAATCTATTCATTAAGCACTGAACTGGCCACAATCTCAAGTTGATATTACAAGTTTCAGATTCTTGTGCTATTTAGGAAGGGCTCTTCAAGCTGCACTCAACTTCTTTGGTCCACAGGTTATTGTGAGCTCATTTTAAAATCAAGTTTACCTTACTCAGATAATGGTGATTTTTATTGCAAGATACTATCTAAGAATCTTTGATGATTTTTTGCAGTGCATCTTTGTAGCTGGTGTACTGAGTGTTGGTGCTGGAGGAAGTGGATGTTTATGCTTATGGTGCCAATCGAGTGGCTGGATGGCATCAAGATTCAGTGAATTTACTTAAGTAATTTTCAATTATATTAAAACCAATTTATTCTTAAATAGAGGACTATAGACCCATAATAAACATATTTACAGTTGGTGATAAATCCATTTTCACTTGAATTTATAAAGGTGAATTGAACCAAAGTTTTTAGATCATAGAATAGACTTTAAGGAAAATGATCAACTGCATTATATTTCTATTCCTGAATGCAGTAGTTTATAAAAGGTTTTATGTTTGTGATTTTGTAAATTCCATCCCTACCGGCATTGTGGGTCCACCCACAGCAAGTGGACTGCAGTGATTCAAAAAGGCAGCTCACCACCACCTTCTCAAGGGCAAATAGGGATGGGCTTTCAATGCTGGCCAGCCAGCGACGCCCAAGTCCCACAAATGAATAAAAAAAACTTTTGGTAATTAATCAGAGTAATTTAGGTGTAATTTCCTAGCTGTCTTTAAATGAAAACTTTATCCTTGTGTACTGACTTATTATTTCACTTCGTTTTCATTGCAATGCATTTAGCTGCATTGAATATCATCTACTTTTTAAAAAATCAGCCCATATACTTATTTTGTCCAACGAACTCTAAATTTTGAACAGCTTTGTTTTTTATTCCAATGCTCTAAATGTGTTCACAGTAGTAGATGATTTTTACATTTTGTTTGAATCTATTACTGGTCAGAGCATTGAGTATAGGAATTCAGAGGTCATGTTATGGCTGTACAGGACATTGGTTAGACCACTTTTGGAATATTGTGAGCAATTATGGTTTCCTTCCTCAGAAAGATGTTGTGAAACCTGAAAGGGTTCAGAAAAGTTTTACAAGGATGTTGCCAGGGTTGGAGGATTTGAGCTTTCGGGAAAGATTGAATAGGCAGGGGCTGTTTTCCCTGGAGCATCGGAGGCTGAGGAATGACCTTATAGAGGTTTATAAAATCATGAGGGGCATGGATAGGGTAAATAGACAAAGTCTTTTCCCTGGGGTGGGGGAGTCCAGAACTGGAGGACATAGGTTTTGGGTGAGAGGGGAAAGATATAAAAGAGACCTAAGGGGCAACGTTTTCATGCAGAGGGTGGTGCGTGTGTGTGGAATGGGCTGCCAGAGGAAGTGGTGGAGGCTAGTACAATTGCAATGTTTAACAGGCATCTGGATGGGTATATGAATAGGAAAGGTTTGGAGGGATATGGGCCGGGTGCTGGCAGGTGGGACGAAATTAGGTTGGGATATCTGGTCGGCATGGATGAGTTGGACCGAAGGGTCTGTTTCTGTGCTATACATCTCTGACTCTATAAGAGAGAGGTCTTTTGTAGACACGAAAAATGATTGGAGTCTCAACACTGAGCTCAGGAAGAAGACAAGTCATCATTTCCCTTCCCATCCAGCTATTACAATTTGTCGATTTTAAATATTGTTCTTCATTCTTCAGATTTATCCCAAATTGTCACAACTACCCATTTACAACTTTCTCATTCATAGCATTTAAGAAAAAAAAACTATATTTAATGAAGTAAATCTTTAAAATGAAACCTCTGATGTTTTGCTTTTCGGTTGCTCTCTCAGCTAAGCAATTTTACTTTGACAATCCCATTGTGCTTATACAGCTGAAACTCAAACAGAGGATCAATTTAGTTACACATCCAGGTTGGATATGATCATGATCTGTGTGAAATATAGATTAAATATTTGGCCAATTGTTGCTTAGCCTCTCTCTCTTTCCAATGGTTCACATCCACAACCTTTGAATAAGTTGAGACTTGCTGAGAACAGACTCTTCATATGTAACATAGGTGATTAATCCATACTGCACGCAAAGTAGTTTTTAGTTTTTTCTGTCTTTTGAGGTTTCTAATTGTTAAAAATCACACACCTTAATTGTCCTTCACCAATGATAAATTTCACAATAAGATCTCATGATGTATATTTTTGAAATATAAACAGTCTCAGTTCTGTACTTTAAACAGGCTTTTCTCAGACAACACTTTCTGGCCTATCAGTAGCTGATTCCTTTGAGCCATAGTTGTCTTTCAGCTTATTTCCTTAAACATCTTGCCGATACTGTAGTTAAGTTTTTACAATAGCCATTGAAGTTTTAGCTTAACAATTAATGCCTGATGTTGTCCCAGTACCTTGTTTGTTTCCAAAATCATTTTTATTTTCTGGATAATACATAGTCATTTGAGTAAAAGTTATTATAAGTTGCATTTCAACTCAAAGGAATGCAACTCTGAATTTTAGAATCCGAGATCTATGCTTGCTATTTGAATTTCAAACCATCTGAAAGTTGCTTCGGTGATTAGCACTTTACTGTTTCAAGAATAAATTGCTTCTCGGTACAGCATGTATCAGCTTCTGATTTAATGACTTCTCACTCTCTTGAGCCTCATCAACCTTTTAGTATCAGATGATTGTCAGTAAGAGAATGTCTGAGATACCATTCTTCATTGTGCATTCCACAGACTGATTGCCTGATGTGCAATGAATCATATTTATACAAATGCTTGGGATCATACTAGACTTGCCATGAGATCAACATCATTCTTGGGCATACAGGCGAAATGATCATATAATTAGCAAGTTCTCAGGCCAACTTTGCTTCCCGTGTGGTCTCAGCTTGTGACGAGACCATCAAAGGCATTATTCCCATGTTGTGTAAGGGCAAAGTGAAACTTTAAGAGACTTACATCATGGAAGGAGCCACTTAATTCATGTGTTCATGCCAAATGAAAACCAAGTATACAGCCCACTTCCATTTACTAACTCTTGGTCTGTAGCCCTCTTGGCTACAAGTGCACATCCAAGTTTTTTTTTTCAAATGCATTGAGGGTTTCTGTTTCTCTGACCCTTTTCAGCCAATGAGTTCAACAGCAGCCCTTGAATGAAAACATTGCTCCAATATGTCTCCCCAGTCGTCCCACCAATTTCTCTCAATCTATTCCCTCCTGACTTTGACTTTTCTGTGAATGGAAAACAAATTAAGACTGGTCCCTGGAATTTGGAAGATTAAGGAATGATTTGATTAGCTTTCAAGACATGAAGGAAAACAGTTAGGCAGAGGCAAAAGATTATTTTTCCATTGGGGTGTCTAAGACTCTAAGATGGATAAGGAAATTGGACTCAGTATGTTCTGGCAAGGGGTAGAAGTTTGAAATATGTTCTCAAAATGCTAGATTATGCTAGATCAGTTCCTAATTTTAATACTGAATTTGATAAATTTTTGTTCGCCAAAAAATATGAAGGATTATGGGCAAAGGCTGATGTATAGATATAAATTAAAGATTCAGATATTGCATGGTAGAACAAGCATAAAAGATTAAAAGGCCTCCTTCTGTTCCTCTATGAGTTGGGACGAGGAGCAGGGCATTCAGCTTGTTAAGCTATTTGCTAATATCATAACTGAACTGATTATAACTTCTCTTCTGCCTTCTCTCTGATATCTTTTAAGATCCTTGTCAGTCAAGAATGACTCCAAATATGGTCATTCAGTGTAGGGAATCGCATGGGGATAAAAATTGTCTTCTTGATCAAGTTAATCCCTTAAATGTTCTGACTGGATGACAGTTAAAACAAATCCTATGGTCTTTCAAAGAAACATTGTCTATCTAAGCGTCCCCATAATTGCTTAGTAATACTCCATGAGTATAAATTAACTATTCTGCTACACAGTTCCCCAGCATTTCCTAGAATATGCATAAATAACAAATTGACTCGGTATTCTGCTATTTTGAACTATTGAATATATTCTCACATCATAATCGGTTATACATTTATACTGAAATTGGGTTCATGATATTCACTTCTAATCAGATTGAGTGATGGCCTTAGTATTTCAATATTCCTGTTGCTATCTGTATCCTCGATCACTTCCTCACATCCAATCTGCCTGAGCTTGGAAAAACCCAACTTTGTGCACTTCTCCACTTTACTGCTTTCCAAAATGCACACAGACCCCTGTATGACTTTAGTTCAGATCTTTACCTTTTTACACAAAGTTTAGGTTTGCAGAATATTTTGCATGAAGAAATTGAAAGCAGGAGGAGTGTGGGTATGGAGGCAACATTTTTCTATTCTTGGAGACAGAAACCACCATTGTAATTCTCAGATCACTCATGCACCCTCCATACCACCTCATATTCACATATAACTCCATAAGCCCCCACGTGGACCCCACCCACTTACTTAATCTATTGAAATCTCTTTTTGATTTTAAGCTTTCATCTACATTGCCTACAGTTTTCTTTATTCTTGTGCCATTGGCAAATTTGGATATCACTTTCTTTCACATCATCTTAGCGATTAATGGGTTCAATGAATTGTGATGTCCATAATTAATAATAAATCATACTCAGCATCTACAAGTTGTTGGAACCATTTGTTAAACTATCTCCTTCATCCTATAGTTTACCACATTATATTTTGGATAACCACGAGATATTTAATATTGAGTGTATAGAATGTGTGTTATACATATATAACATAGATCACCAGTCTATTGTCTTATCAGTTGTTTGATTTTATTTCTGTTTTGGTTGAAAACCACAATATACTATGTTTTACTGATATCAGAGGTACTGATATCATAGTACAATGATCTTGAATCATTTGAGAACAAACAGTCTTCATTGTCTACCTCAAAGACTCTTCCCTCAAACAAGTTAGTCCTTCTTCTGTGATGTCTCTGCTTTCATGTCGATCTCAGAAAGCCTAATGCTTAGAAATAAAAGCAAGTTATATTATCAACTACTATTCAACATACAGCTTTCCCAAGAATATCCAATAGAGTGATAATTTTAAAAAAGGCTAAGCAAACCTGCAGTAGGCAGAGCAATCTCTGTAATTTCCTGGCAAAATACATTTTATGCCCTAACAGTAAATCTTAAATGTATTTTTGGACTGTAAAATATATCTGTGGTCACTTGGTGCAACCTCTTCTTTGCAGTATGCAAATCTCCTGCACTTGCTCCAGTGTTAGGTTCAGTTCTTACAGGGATTTTTGATTTATTTCTTCAATAAGTGAATAATGGCGAGTGAAGGCACACATTAAAGAAATGTAGGCTGAGATATTGATTTCCAGCTGGATGCAGGAAATGCTCCTTGCACTTAGTTTAGTTAGTCCAAGGATACACTACTGATATTGGGACTCAGACTTTGCTTGTATGAGGTTAGTTGCAGACCTTGTTGGGCATGCCCAGTCAGCCCATTGTCCCACTGGTATCAGCCTCCATTTAGGTCTCAGTGTGAGGGGATGTGAGTGGTGCAACCAGAAATTGACAGCCAAGGATCACATGAAGCTATTGGGGGGAGCATTTGAGCGAAAGTAGCAACAATATTTGGCATTGCAGTGGGAAAGCACACCTGGCTGTCCTGACTCTTTATTCAGTTCTGTGTTTCTTTCCTAAGAATTGCACATTTTCTGGCAGTCTCCAGTGAACTGTCTACAGCGTATTACCTTGAACATGGTAAGTTTACCTCAGAAAAGCATTAGGCCCTTTTGTTTTCACACACAAAGGCCTTAAAACCTTGCTGCCCTGACCAAATGTTGGAAGGTGCATTTCTGGCGCATAAAATGGTGACATAAGAGTAATGTTACTTGGGCCAGAGGGATGTCAGTTAAAGGCCCTCCTGCTGGTGAAATTAAAATTCATTCAGAACCTAGAAAGTAAAATTGGCCTCAATAATGGTTCAATAATCAATTGATCATCATAAAAATTCATCTGGTTCACTAATGCCTTTTCAGGAAAAAAGTCTGCTGACTTTACAATGTCTGACCCACATATGACTCCAGATCCACGGTGGCTGACTCTTAACTGTTTTCTGAAGCAGCCTAGTAAGCCTTTCAATTCAAGGGCTATTAATGATGGATACCAATGCCAATATTACCCACTTCACATGAAGTATTTTTAAAAATCACATCCTGTTTACCATGTCAGATATTTAGCCATCGGTTTTCCGCTTGAAATATGGGAATGCTGCCATTGACTTTCCAGCACACTCAATTCATGATGCCATCTGGTTCTATCGATTTGGCCTTGGATACAGCATATCCACCACTCTAATTCTAGTAAAGATTTCTCGCTTATCTGCATTTGCTGCAATACATCTGTTCACTTTTTTTGTCGACAGTCCCTGTTGATCTTACCACTGTTCAAACAGATAACTCTGGCATGTCAATGTGCAGCAACATGATAGCCTCAGAAAGCTATTTATTCTACACAGAATAAGCTTACTGGAACATACCCATTGCACAGACTATTATCAACTTTTCCAGTTGTAAATCACATTGGCTTTTGATAAGTTCAGTACTCTGCTGTACTCTGCAGATCTCCCATTCATTTTGATGAGCTGTGATGACTGTGGACTACATTAGAAACCAGATTTCCTGTGGGAGGAAATTAAATAATTAATGACAATCCAGAGAACAAAGACACAATATGATTTTATTTTTCAACTCAAAAAATGACCTTACTTCCATACCAGGCAACATCCTAGTAAATCTCCTCTGAACCCTTTCTAGTGCTTCCACATCCTTCCTATAATGCGGTGACCAGAACTGTATGCAATTCTCCAAGAGTTTTATACAGCTGTAGCATGATCTTATGGTTCTGAAACTGAAACCCTCTACTAATAAAAGCTCACACACCTTCTGCCTTCTTCACAACCCTCTCAACCTGGTGGCAACTTTCAGGGATATATATACATGGACACCGAGATCTCTGCTGATTGACACTACCAAGAATCTTACCATTAGCCAAGCACTCTGTATTCCTGTTACTCCTTCCAAAGTGAATCATCTCACACTTTTCCACATTAAACTCCATTTGGCACCTCTCAGCCCAGTTCTGCAGCTTAGCTATTTCCCTCTGTAACCGATAACATCCTTCAGCACTAACCACAACTCTACTTACCTTAGTATCATCCGCAAATTTACTAAACCATCCTTCTACGCCCTCATCCAGGTCATTTATAAAAATGACAAACATCAGTAGCCCCAAAACAGATCCTTGTGGTACATCACTAATAACTGAACTCCAGGATGAACATTTCCCATCAATCACCATCCTCTGACTTTTTCCAACAAGCCAATTTCTGAACCAAACCGCTTAATCAACTTCAATCCCATGCCTCTGTATTTTGTGCAATAGTCTACCATGGGGAACCTTATCAAATGCCTTACTGAAATCCATAAACACCACATCAACTGCTTTACCCTCATCCACCTGTTTGGTCACCTTCTCAAAGAACTCAATTAGGTTTCTGAGGCATGACCTACCCTTCACAAAACCATGCTGACTATCCCTAAACAACTTATTACTTTCTAGATGATTATAAATCCTATCTCTTATAACCATTTCCATAACCAAAGTAAGGCCCACTGGTCTTTAATTGCCAGGGTTATCTCTGCTCCCCTTCTTGAACAGGGGAATAATATTTGCTATCCTCTAGTCTTCTGGCACAATTCCTGTAGACAATGACAACATAAGTATCAAAGCCGAAGGCTCAGCAATCTCCTCCGTGGCTCCCCAGAGAATCCTGGAATATCCTCGGAAAAATCCCATCCGGCCCAGGCGACATATCTATTTTCAAACTTTCCAGAATTGCTAACATCTCCTCCTTGTGAACCTCAATCCCATCTGGTCTAGTAGCCTGCATCTCCGTTTTCTCCTCAACAACATTGTCTTTTTCTTGTGTGAATACTGACAAAAATATTCATTTAGCGCTTCCCCTATCTCATCTGACTCCATGCCCAACTTCCCACTGCTATCCTTGATTGGTCCTAATCTTGCACTAGTCATTCTTTTATTTCTGACGTATCTATAAAAAGCCTAAGGGTTTTCCTTGATCCTATCCACCAATAACTTCTCATGCCCCCTCCTGGCTCTTCTTAGTACTCTTTTTATGTCTTTCCTGGCTAACTTGTAACTCTCAAGCGACCTAACTGTGCTTTTGCATCTCATCCTAACATAAGCCTCCTTTTTCCTCTTGACAAAAGATTCAACTTCCTTAGTAAACCATGGCTCCTATGTTCAACAGCTTGCTCCCTGCTGACAGGTACATACTTATCAACGACCCGCAGTAGTTGTTCCTTTAACATGCTCCACATTTCTGTTGTGCCCATCCCCAGCAGTTTCCTTCCCCATCCAATGCATCCTAAATCTTGCCTATTCGCATTGTAATTACCTTTCCCCAACTATAACTTTTGCCCTGTGATATATACCTATCCCTTTCCATCGCTAAAGTAAATATAGCCAAATTGTAGTCACTATCACCAAAGTGTTCCCCTACCTCCAAATCTAACACTGGGTGCTGGCAGGTGGGACTGGGTTGGGTTGGGATATCTGGTTGGCATCTCTATGACTCTATGACCTGGTCGGGTTCATTATCCATAACCAAATCTAATGTGGTCTCACCCCTTGTTGGCCTGTCTACATACTGCATCAGGAAACCCTCCTGCACACGTTGGACAAAAACTGAACCATCTAAAGTATTTGAACTATAGTATTTCCAGTCAATATTTGGAAAGTTAGAGTCCCCCATAACAACTACCCTGTGACTCTCTCTCCTATCCAGAATCATCTTTGCTATCCTTTCCTCTACATCTCTGAAAATACTTGGAGGCCTATAGAAAACTCCCAATAGCATGACCTCTCCTTTCCTGTTTCTGACCTCAGCCCATCCTACCTCAGTAGACAAGTCCTCAAACGTCCTTTCTGCAAACGTGATATTGTCTTTGACTAACAATGCTACACCACCCCTCCTTTACCATCGAATCATAGAGATGTACAGCATAGAAACAGACCCTTCGGTCCAACCCGTCCATGCCAACCAGATATCCCAACCCAAACTAGTCTCACCTGCCAGCACCCAGCCCATATCCCTCCAAACCCTTCCTATTCTTATTGAAACATTTAAACCCAGAACTTGCAACTACCATTCATGCCGCTGCCCCACCCATGTCTCCGAAATGGCCACAATGTGGAAATCCCAGGTATCCTGCAAGTTCACCCACCTTATTCTGGATGCTCCTGGTGTTGAAGTAATACAAAGGTTTGTACAATTTTTGAAGCTTGTTAAGGTTTGCTTAAGATCTCATGAAGCCCATGAAAATATATCCATAGAATCCTTACAGTGTGGAAACAGGCCCTTTGACCCAATAAATCCACACCGACTCTCCGACGAGTAACACCCAGACCTATTCCCCGACCCTTTATTTACCCTTGACTAATGCACCTAACCTACACATCCCTGAACACTCTGGGCAATTTAGCATGGCCAGTCCACCTAATCTGCACATTTTGGTCTGTGGGAGGAAACTGGAGCACCCGGAGGAATCCAACACAGACATAAGGAGAATATGGAAACTCCACACAGTCGCCCAAGGCTGCAATTGAATCCAGGTCCTTGGTGCTGTGAAGCAGCAGCGCTAATCACTGAGCCACCGCACCGCCCAAAGATATATATTATCTTGGAATCAATAATAACATGTATTTATACAACGCCTTTAATCAATAATATATTCTCAGGTTCTTGAAAGGAGCATTAACCCTACAAGAAGGGATTAAAAGAAGCAGCAAGGTCGAGATAAGACTTCTTTCACAGTCAATTATACAGTGATCGACACCAGAGCATTGGAGTTGTGTGACAACAATAGCTTCAAAAACAGTTCAGCAATTGCTTGGAAATCTCCTTAAAATTGTTGTTCTCCCCTGACTAACTTATATGGGCTATCACAGTGATTTGTAATTATCAACCACAAATGGTGTGACTTAACAGTCCTTTTATTCCAGTCTGTCCAGTTTCAATTTCAGCCTTATTATCCCAAACTTTCTGCTATGTTTTGCTAAAACATGTATAGCCATCTACCTTAGCTAACAATAGAAAGTGCAAGTCCTTTGGATCATATTCTGAATTTGGAGATGACTCCCACAAAGTAATATGGTTGAATAGTTTTTTTTTTAAAAAAGAGCTGTTTAAACTATAAGATAGCCACAAAAGTTGATGAAGGGATTTTCCTTTTCCATTTTACTTTGCAAAGTGAATTACTAATTGCTAAAGCAAAAATGTTTCCTGTTAATTTTCACCTAGTGTGAAGGAAGCTCAGCAACTCATTGTACGATCCCACCTTCACTACCCTATTTAGAATCTGGACAAGATTGACCTCTACTGTGCAATGAAAGAAATATTTAGTTCTGTCTTGATTGCATCTGTATTTGCATGGCATTCCTGTTGTTTTCACAGCTTTCAAAGCATCTTTATGGTGGTATACTACTGAAATAAATGGCCAATAGTCCTGATTTGTGACTTCAAAATGCCAGTTTCAAGTTGTGTCACAGCTGTTTCTGACATTTTCCTGCTTGTGGGATTCTTGTTTTCTGCGTATTTTTCATCGTGATTACCATGATGTACTTAGTTATCAAAGATTCAAGGCTGACAAGCAAGAAACAACCAGACTAAAACATACAGCACATTCGCTCGAATAGAATTCTGAAAGACAGTTTATTTGAGTGTTAGAAAGTAAAATTTATACCAAACCTTATTAGAAGACATTAACAAAGGTAACCAAAAGCTTGATCAAAGAGGTCGTTTTGAGGGATCATGTTAAAAGAGGAGTAAATGATTAGGAGATTTAAGGTGAGGATACCTGAGCATAAGAACTTGGAAGTTGAAAGGACCACAATGAGATGAGCAAAGTCATTTTGGAAGATTCTCATAGCAGGAAGATATTACATAGATAGAGAAGGGTAAGGGCATAGAGGGATTTAAAATTGAGGCAGTCTTTTAGCTGGAACTTGTGCAGATCAACAAGCATGGTGCCCCATGTAAATGAGACCTGCTGTGGTTTAGAACCTGATGAAACATGCAACTACCCACAAGTATCATAAAATATAGTGTGATGGCTCAATAACAGCAATGCGTACAGGGAGTTATATGTTGCTAAGCTGCCTACACTATTTGTGGTTTACCTCTGGAAGACTGTATAACCCTCATGTCTGAAGTGTCTCAATGAACTGTGATCTGTCACTGAGACCATGACACTGCATGACCTCCTGCCACATTGTTTGTTTTGACCATTATGGTAAAATAACAAATGTAGTGAGCTCTTCAGGGACTTTGGACCCAGTAGACAGCAGTCTATCATCTTTCAGTCAACATATTTAAAAACTAAGTAATGTAGAGCTCCAACAGCCTCACTCTTGTCCATGCATCCTCCTAGTCACAGTTTCTTGGTGACTCTAGTTTGGTAATGTCTACTGAACTAGTACAAATAGGGGTCACCTCCATTTCTGGATCCAGATAGTAACCATCCATACAGCTACATCTTTCTATTGCCCTCTGGCAGAACTCTCTGTTTTCAGCAAGTGGTACCCTGATCCAGTTGTAAAACTGTTAAGTTGTCTGATGATCTTGCTGTGCATTTGTTGGCCAAGGCAAAAGAAAGGCATTTGTGATATAACCTGCTAAACAACAGAACAGGTACTGGAAGGTGGGACTAGAATGGGTGGCTAGTTTTGTTTTGGGTTTGGTGCAGATATGATGAACTGAAGGGCCTTATTCTGTGTCATAATTTTCCTGGGACTCTGTTGATGCTGTTAATCCAAATTAAATCCAGATATTGCGTAAAAGCTCAGCAGGCCAGACAAGAGTCGATAGAAAAAGAATATTCACATTTCAAGTCAATATTCTGGAATGATACAATGAAAGGCTTGCAGCAAGAAACATTAAGGATTTCCCTTTTGCCTTCTTTCTGACATTTCCAGGCACAGTTATCTAACATTATAAATATGGATAGCAGCCTAAAGAGAGAACCTGCACAGCACACTGGCTGAAATCTTATATCCTTTCAGGGTAAGCAAGCGGATGTAGAATGGTGAATTATGAGCCCACCAGCTACCCATCTCCACAGACATTTATCTGTGAAGGGATAGATGTCAGGTGCCCTTCTGCTGTTGGACCAAGAAGAATCCCTTAAATAACAAATTAATGGTCTAAAGAAAGAACAAAAAAATGTTGAAGATACTCAGTATTTTATGACAGCATCAATGGAGAGAAAAACACACTTGATGCTTCAAGTCTGATGTATCTCTTTGGAGCATTATACAGAGAAGGGACTGTAAAACCTGAAACAGAAGGAGCAACAGTCATCCATTGTCTGGATGTAAGTTTGCTCACTGAGTTGGAAGGTTCGTTTTCAGACGTTTCATCACCATTCTAGGTAACATCATCAGTAAGCCTCTAGTGAAGCGCTGGTGTTATGTCCCACTTTCTATTTATGTATTTAAGTTTCCTTGGGTTGTGATGTCATCTCCTGTAAAGAACAGGAAATGACATCACCAACCCAAGGAAACAGAAGAAATATATCTCATTCTTTCTTTGAACATTGAATGTTTTGGCTTCAACTGCTTTCTGTGCCAGAGACTTCCACAGGCTCTCTACTCTCTAGATAAAGAAGGTTATCCTCAGCTCAATCTTAAATGGTCTCCCCTTTACCTTTAGACTGTGACCACTGGTTCTAGACTCTCTGATAATCAGGATCATCCTTCCTGCTTTTACCTTGTTTGGACCTGTTGCAATTTTCAGTTTCTATGAGATCCCGCTCAATCTTACTAAACTCCATGGTATATATTCTAGCGCATCAGCTATGTCTTCATACGTCAATATTGCCATCCCAGGAAGCAGTCTGGTAAATCTTTATTGCACTTCCACCTTAACCGCAACCTCCTTCTTTGAATGACACCGAAACAGCACATAGTACTCAGGATGTTGTCTCACTGAGGCCCTGTACAATTTCAGTAATAGGGCTGCCCATTTTGTATTCCAATTTGATGAGCAGCCTTGCACTGATTTTTAGAATATGACTGAGTTAAAATCACTCCAGCATCACACTGCTGACTTCATAAAAGGACCTCTTTACTTCTCAACCCCCCCCCCCCCCCCCCTCCCCCCACATTCCACCCACCCCCAGCACCACTTAATTCATTCCCTAAAGTAAAATTTAGTGTTGCATTATGAACTGACAAGCTTACAAATGAGTTGCTTCATTGGTCTCTGATTTTTATCAGAAAACACTATTGAGAACAATTCTTCATAGCACTTCTGGCACTTCACTGATCCATGCAATTTTGCAGTAATTCAACAGATTGACAACTAATTTTTCTCCCCTCTAAACTTTGCATTGGATAGGCAAGTCAGGAAATGAAGTAAAGTAAGGTCTTTTAGATATTTTATAAACCATGACATTGACATCTCCTTTACTGCCAGCATGAAAGCATGGTTATGCTGTGAAGAATATGTGCACAATGAATCCTCATTCTCTTGACTGTTATGATTTGGCTTTAAAATGTTTTGATTTCGATATTACCTCCCTACATTGCTTGCACTTAATCTATAGAACTCTTCTTATCTCGAGTTGTACATTGTTTGGACTGGCTTTCTCTATATATGTTTTCTGTCAGACATCCACTAAAGGATTTAATATATTTGCCCTCCTTATACTGTATTTGACACTTTTTTCCTCATGAGAGACAATTGAAAGATCTGCCCATTGGCATTTAATACCGTATATTCCAGTTAATTCCCTGATCAAAATAAAATATCAAATAAATATGATTGCTTAATTATTATCACAGCCCTGATACTGTAGCTTTGTTTGCTAATGATCTTGACATAATTTCTTTCCAAATGAAATTCTTCAATGTGATGGTCTTCATGTGTCAATGCATGGAATTATCTGCGTTACCATTCATAGTGATGCCCAGTGTGAATAAAAAGAGAGAAGGGCCAAAAGGAATGAAAAAATGTATTACAAAATCTATTCTAAAAATAGACTAAAGAACAAAATAACTGCTGCTTATAATACCAGTTATAGCCACAAGAGTCACTGTAATGATTTGTAAAGCTGTCTACATGTTTTGAATGTTTTTTTTCATGCAGTTACTGCTTTTGATTCTGTATGATACATAATGCTGCTCATAAGAAGTGAGTTCGCACAAATCACTGGTTAAAGAATCAATGACTACGGGGTCAAAATTTCCTATGATATTTGTTCCTTACCCAGATTATCCACTTAGAGATATCAAGTGCATAAATTTAGTAGAAATGGAAATCAGGTCAGTTACCAAGCAATAAAAGAAATACAGTTTCAAGATTTTAGTTGATTATGGTGAACAGTCTCAATAAGATCATGAAGCTGCTTTTACTTTCAAACTTTCAACTTATTGTGCATTTCCAGAAAAACAAAGACCAACGCTGTTTTGATAAGCAATTCAGAATTTTTAGATGGTTGACGTATGATTCCATGTCAGTCATTACTTCTTTACCTAAATGTAAAGAATATACAATACTCCGTATAGTTTATTATCATATGGTTGGTCGTAATCTATCCTACCATCCTAAATACCATTTTCTTTTTCCAAAGTCCTATCTAAGTCTTTAAACTTTTCCTCCTTCCCTGATGCTGTAATTCTTCTTCTTGGTTTTGTTATCCTTTGCACCTTCCAATAATATGTTTTTTCACGAAGCTGATTGTTATTGTTGCTCTTGTCCTTACAACTAAAGGGAACTTGGACAAAAAAATTGCATTAAGTTAAAGTGATCAGTTTGATGGCAATTCACAGCTCTGCATTTTCTAACTCTTTCTATTTGTGTGGGGACTCAGTAACTGGGTGTACTTTGAGTTTTAACTATACAGGGGTTTGCTCTACAATCACAGAGTGCATGTTGTGCATGGCATGATTTCTTCAGGAGAATTATAGTTACCCATTGGTGATATTCATTGGTTGTAGTGCTGCCAGTCATCAGTAGAAGTGCAGCAGGGTAGCACAGCTAGCAACCTGTACTAGTCCACTGATAGTTAAATGCCAATCAGCCTGGATGGAAGAAAAATAGAAAACAAAATAATGGGCTTGGTTAAATGAACCACTTTTTTGACAGCATTTCCTTCTGATAACTCTTATCTCATGCTTTACTAAGCTACTGGCACTTTTGATTACAGAAACAATTAGGACCATGCTGCTTTAATGTCTCTGATACGCAATCTTTATGGTAAAATTATTTATTGTAAACGGTACATCATCATCACATACCCCCTGTGACCCTCACAGCATCTGGGTTGGTCAGTCCAGCTGGATATCAACAAGTAAAAGCATTTGTTTAAACTCCAGTAATTACACATTGTGATTCATGTTTAATTAAGAATAAATCACTTCTGTCACAACCAACATAAACTCTACACTAGGCACAATTAAATTATGAGTTCTAAGGCTTGCATCATTTGGTGCTTCATTTCCTGTAACCCACTCAGATTCTGACATGATTGACATTTGTTCAACTTGTGCATTAGTAACTGGGTTACAGGACATTTACCGAAGTTTTACATTTCAGTAAGTGAGGGTTTATTACAGAGCAAGTAGCCTTAATAAAGACTATTATAATAACCTGAACAATACCGTCAAATTAATGTTATAATGTAATGAGGAACCAGAATTCTTGTTTTGAAAAGTAGATCTTAGGTACTTATTAAGACAACAAAGCCACAAGAGTCCATGGTTCTGAGCAAACAACAATAAACTTTACTAGGAGAAAGTGAGGACTGCAGATGCTGGAGATCAGAGTCGAGAGTGTGGTGCTGGAAAAGCACAGCAGGTCAGGCAGTATCCGAGGAGCAGGAGAATCGATGTTTAGGGCAAGAGCCTGTCATCAGGAATAATAAACTTTACTATACAGGGAATAAACATACAGTAATGCAGTCACCAATATGTATACAACCTATATTTAAGCATCACATAAGAATTACCATGATGTAAGTATAGACAGCAGATACACCAGATGGAATTGTATAGAAGCCTATGTAATGTGGGCTACAACAGGATTTGTGGCAGAATCACACAAGACAGTGAGGCCTATCTCGAGATTGGGAACAAAACACTGCATCTTTTATGCATTTGCTGAGTGTTGAGGCAAATTCATACCAGGCAATGGTGAACTGCCAATTGAGAATTATTGTGATTTTTCTTTAAATACTTTATTGGTGCCACAAATTGTCTCATTAATATTTTAGCATTCTACCTTACCTAACAAGCTGTAAAGGGCTAGATGTCAAGAATGCTCGAGATGGAAGTCAGAGCAGATCCCTGATGACTTCGGCTTGCCACTGGCTTCAAAAAGCTTCCATGTTGCTCTGCACCAGGTAGCTTGCATAATGATCCAACAGATGGCAGATGTTTGAAAGTTAACATGGACCTCACAGGAAGACAACCAGTCTACCAAAGAGAAACCAAAGTTTGAGCTGTGTTTACATCAGAAAGATTGTAGTTGACAAGACTACAGGACAGAGGTTTTATTGATCCCTGGTTGTCCTCCCATAATCAAATTCTTAAACGTTTGGAGAATAGAATCTCAGTAATTAGTATTAAGTGAATATTCCTCAGAACATACTGGGAAGCTATGTGCATGCCTCAGTGTCTTCAGAAACTAAACCTCTTTGGCCTAAATACAGTCTGTCCGTCAATCATTAAGGAAGGTATAAAGAGGAGCTGCAGGGCCAGTGAAGAGATCACCACCAAAAGGGGTGGGGGAGTGGAGGTAGCAACTGTTGGGGGGGAAGCAGAGGTTTTTGTGGTGGGGTGAAGAAGCAATATGGCGGAAGGAAGTGCGAGATGTATGGAAAGGGTGGATGGAACAGCATTGGCAGGCATTTTAGGCAGAGGTGGGGTTATTCACGGCAGGGCCAACACTGTGACCTCCATAGGGGAGTGTAGAGGAGCAGGTGGCGGCACCATTAAGGCCTAATGTTGGTATTCAGGAGGCAGGGAGGAGGCAAAGTTCAATATGCTGTGTCTCTATGTTGAGGACAAGGGGGGAAATGGGCTCTCACAGTAGGACCAGTTAAAAGGAGCCGTGCGTGCTCTGAGTGGGAAGGCATGGATGCCTGGCAACCAGTTGGAGCCCGGTGCTGATGGTGTTCACTGTAAGCTGCCTTCCCTATCACTTGCTGTCCTCCAGATCATGAAGGACAAATACCTGAAACTATATCCAGACAGGACAGTGTCAGTGTCAGTTTGATAGTCAATAGTGTGGGCTCCACGTCTGCTCGATATTACAGTATCAAAGGTGCAAACACATGAAACATGCATTTGGAAGGTCCAGCAGCATTTCATTGAAAAACATACCTTCACAAACATACAATGTAGTGATCGTACTTGTGTGTCAACTGTTGGTCAAAAGCAGGTTGTTCCACACTGTCATTCGTGCTAAACTAATGTTGTCATCTCAGTGATACAAAAGTTAGCAGTGAATGCTGGTCAACAGTGCCCCATCATTTGTGAAACTTTCAAGCATGCCATGGGACCGAGAGAACAACACTGCATCATCTGTCATATCAGTATGACAAAGGACTCTACTGAATACAATGGAAAATGGAATGGTTGAGGTGCGTATGGATGGGAAGGAGCAGCAGGTACTGCCTTTCTGATGTAATATGTTAGTCATCAATTTGACGCACATACTGCATCCAGGGTTGTGGTGGAGTAGACAATAGGGCTATTGAAGGTGTAGTTCCACCACAAAGCAATCTGGGAGAGCCCTCCAGTTAGGATGGAGTGTTCCACATCAACCTAGTGTGCTGTGATCTGTGCAGTTAAAACAGGCAGTGAGACAATGTTCTAGATGCTGAGGAGCCAAGGGAATGGGAGCAGAGTTCCAAGACTGAGGATGAGGGCATTTAGCTAGAGGAAGCTCTCCTTGCAGACATAGATGCTCAGCTGTACAAGGAGCTAAAACACAGATGAGACCTCATTGATACCCGGTTTCAATAGATACAGCAGACCATTGTGAACGGGCAAGATCAAGATGCCCACATTGTGGGTGTGAATTGAAGCCTGCATTTATTCCCTTTGTGGGTTCCATTTTGGTGGCTGTCAATAATCGATCATATTTGGACTTAAGTGTGATATTCACCAATATTGTTGAAGACCCAGCACTGGAATAGTCTCAAACACAGCTCTGTCAGGGACTGTCACAACATTCGGATAGTTCTCTCTCCCAATTGGAACAGTGCCGCCCTGGATTCTTAACACTGCACTGAGGCAGAGTTTTTGTATTACACAGACAACTAGCTCCACAAAACCAGTCAGTACCATGATATTTGTCTGAGGTTGAATCTTGTTCAGCTTTACAAAACAAATATCGTTTGTAGACTTCCTTTATCCTTGCTCTCAGCTGCTCTGAATTATTCATCTCTCACGACTTCTCCTGAGCCCCCACAATTCCCAGTACTTTTCCTGAGCCATCGTCTCAATACTTAGCCATACCTCCTGGCTTTGCTTATTCTCCTGAGTCTGAAAGGTTTGGAGCCTGCCATAGCAGCAACATCTTTTCAGGAAAGAGCTCCTTCTCATAGCTTCTGAGGACCTAACTGATTGGCATCCCAAAGATAACAACTTTCTCCTCTGATTGTTTCCTTTCAGCTAAAATTGATAGTTTCAAAGCCTTGGATTGTTCTGCGTGACTCCTTGAAAACATTGCAACTTGCCCCATTCTTGTTCATACCAGCATTGAATGTAACTGATATTTTGAAATTGTCAAGTATAACAACATCTTGGAACATACCTGTTCCCTGAATGCTATAACAGTCACAAATTGCTGCTGGCTTGCACAGTACAAAATGGATAAAACAAAAACAAGATTAAATGGAGTGCATCGGGCAGTGGTTGGAAATTTCAGTTGTGCTTATCTCTATTTGTCAGTGCTTTAATGGAGCAGAAGTATTCCAACAATGATTTAAAATCATGGCACACCTTATCATTTTCAGAAACTATTCCTCTCTCTATGGAGTTAGATGAGAGTCTGCTTTACAGAGCATCCAGAGTCGAAATGCTGAAATCCACGACATATGGATTGAAATGGTTGAATAACTGCAGCTAATCTAAAACAAAATCAATTGACAGCCTATTCCCATGTTGTTATTTACTCTGATGGTGATTTTCACCCAACACTTCATTACCAGCTGCCATCTACTAATTGGGCTCTAGGTGGTCACTGAGTAGTATATGTTAATTGAAACTCTGTTTCACTGTTGAAATCAATACAGTAGCTGATGAGGGTGCTTTTGTGCTACTGAAAGTAAGTGTTTGGAATAAAGGTTTCAGTTGAAACTTACTTTGTCTTTCACTTGCTTTATCGAAGGGAATAGTGCCACCAGGAGAGTAAAGCAATATAAAGTGATGGAACTGCTGCATTGATCAGAATTAACTGAACACTTTTCTTTCACAGTATTAAAGAAAATGCTTACAAATGTCGTTCTACCAAATTTGTATCTGAAATACGTAAATTTAAATTACAACTGTCAGATGTATTTGGTTTTGTTGTCAATATGTAGTCAGGTATAAATCCATTAAATAGTATGTGATGATTAATGTCATCATGTGTTTCTTAATTTTTTTACATTATGGTAGTTTAGGAATTGTAAAAATATTTGAGTTTTATATTTCCTTTGTTTGCTTCTAATGGAATATGTGTTTCTCACTGCAGCTGTTGGTCTTACAACCTGTCCTGATCCAGTGGTTCCTAGCAATGGAATAAAGATTGGAGATAGATATTTGGTTAATGATGTGGTGTCTTTTAGCTGTGAATCTGGCTATACGCTGCAGGTAGGTATAAGATGGATTTTGTTTTGTTTGCTTCTGTGTATCTCAGCACTACGCTATTGAAAAGGATTTATAATATCACAATCCTATTCCTTCAGTGTAACTATCAACTAGGTCAGAGTCAGCATGGTTTCATGCAATTCCTGCTGCAGTGTTGCACAGGTAGGTTATTGCATAACAGTATCTCTCTAACGTGTTATATGAATAAATGTATCAGGGATCTCCATTTGAAGTAATGATATGTAGAAAATGAACCAATTTTGTAGGCTTTAGCTGTCAACATTCTAGACTTATATTTGTTTTCCATTTTTCATCTTTTCCTCATTGGAATTTCTGTTTTAAAATGTAAATGGAATGCACATGAATGCATCTTCCATGTGTCTTACCTTGATTAATTCCTCTTTGCCTCTTTCTGTCCCTATACGCAGGCAAAGTGTGCTTTCATCCCAGTAGTAGGTGGCTTATAGAATATATAAGACATTGATCAAAAACATCCTATGGGACATCAATACATATAATAGATGGGCTTGTGAAATGTGACATACTATGCACTTTTCATCTGTTTCTACAATTTACTTGATCTAACTCTACTGGGATTCAGTTATGCACTTTCTAAAAATGAGAAGAGTTAAGTCAAAAGGTTAACAGCTATGATTAGTGAACAATAGATGTGATTTTTGTTTGCCTTAGTCTGGTCTCTACTGAATATGCTAGTCATATAATTGTCAGTTTGTGCAGCTCTAAAAGAAAGAACTTGTCTATTTTGGGTTCTGAAAAATAATGTGATACGTACACAGGAACATTGTGTTCTCAGCAATGCTTTTTAACATAATGCACTTACTGATACATTTGACTATGAACCATTTAAAACCATCCCCCAGCCCACATCTTGTATGAAGCTTCAAAAGAAGCGTTAAAAAAAGCTCATGAAAATGTTGGCTAACATTAGATTAGATAAGATTACATTACATTACATTGTGGAAACAGGCCCTTCGGCCCAACAAGTCCACACCGACCCGCCGAAGCGTAACCCACCCATACCCCTACATTTACCCCTTACCTAACACTATGGGCAATTTAGCACGGCCAATTCACCTGACCTGCACATCTTTTGGACTGTAGGAGGAAACCGGAGCACCCGGAGGAAACCCATGCAGACACAGGGAGAATGTGCAAACTCCACACAGTCAGTCGCCTGAGGCGGGAATTGAACCCGGGTCTCTGGTGCTGTGAGGCAGCAGTGCTAACCACTGTGCCACCGTGCCGCACACAAATATGTTTTTCACATGTGCTTTCTTTCCTCCTTAATTAAGATATATTTAAAAAGAGGGACTTTGAGACTTTTTAAAAATTAACAGACTAAGAATAAAAGGGCAATTTTCATTTTCTTGTTAAAGGATAGAGTTATTAATCACTTTGTTACTTACCTAATAAATTATCATATCCTTGATTATCAAAGGTATTTTTTAAATTCCTGTTAAATGTATCAAGGTCACACATGCCCAGACATCTTTAGACAGCACGGCTATTTGTGTGGTTTTGACAAAATTGATTGCAACATGTCAGCTATATTTGATGTAATGCAGAAAAAAGACCCCCTGTTCATCTTTTTAAAGAGGTGTGTTCACTTGTGATTATGAGGTTCAATGTTTCTATTGGTGGGTGGATCCAAACCTGGGGGTCAAAAATATAAGACAGTTGCCAATAAATCCTGCAAAAAAAACCTTTTTCCAGACTTTGGTGACAATGTGGAACTCGCTATCATGTGGAGTAGTTGAGCTGAATAGCTTAGGCAGCTTCTCCAAGAATATATTTAAGTACATAATGGAGGAAAAAAAAACAAGTAGAAGGTAATTTTGATGCGGAGTAGAGTGGAAGGAAGCCAATTTTGGAGCAGTGCTGACCAGTTGGGAGAAATAGCCTGTTTCTGCACTGTGAATTCTGTATAAATCTAAGTAATTAACATCCTTGTTGCTTCGCAAGATTGTTTTTTGGATGAAGAGAAGACCATTGTTCAACTTGATATGATATTTGCAGAATGCCAAACTCACTGTTTTCCTGCAGCACCATCTGTTGATTCTTAAATGAGACTTTTGTCCGAGGGTTCAATTACCCTATCTGAACATTTCCCCCCCGCCGCCCTCCAGGTATTGCTCCATTTGTAAAGAGACAATATAAATTCCTAACTTGAAGTCCACCCTTTTTGAAGTATTGTCTTTTTCCCTGGCTATGGTGAGATGTACTGTCAGTTGCAGGTAGCAGCAGTACCAGTATTCAGTGCATGTTCAGATGTTTCTTTGTGACGATATTCACACAGGATGATTCACTAATATTATGTGATTACTATCAGCTTATCAAGCAGTTACCTACTCTTTACTAATAAAACATTCGGTATTTCAGTTCAATGTTATTTTGCCCTTTTATGACCATGACATGTAACTATTGTTTGCTGATCTGTAGAATAATAACATTTAAGAGTTTTGGATTGCACTGTTAAATTTCAGAGCTTGGGACTGGGTCCCTGCTGCTTTATTAAAATGTTGTTATTAAACCATTTTACTTCATATGCACTGAGCTATCAAGTTGTATGCAGTTGGATAAACTTGTAACCTCTACGTGTAAAATAACTTCGACCATTGCAGACATGGGAAATTCCTGAAATATTTGCTGATGTTATGATAGACAGGACACTTGACAGGCTCCAAGATGAAACAGTGATATAATCATCACTAAAATTTTAATTTTGTGTGCAGGTTCCCTTATGTGCATTTAAATGAGCCCAAACTGCATGAATAGGGAAATTAATATTGAAGAGTTTATTTTTTTCTTCCTTCCACCATTAATACCTATAGATAGACAGTCACGGGAATGTATCTACTCTGAAAAATATGATAATGATTGCAAAAAGTAGAAAGCTGTTGGTCATTCACACATAGTGTATGGAATTCTTAAGTTTCATTGTATTTGTAGCTCAGTTTATTTTGCTGCAAATGTGATGAGCACGTCATAAAGACTGGTTCATCAAACCCATCTGATCCCGTGATGACTTCTTTCTTCTGCTATACTGCCAAAGGAATATAATCTCCTGAGAGAAGTGAAAAACAATAATAATGGGAAAGAATAATCTGGAAAATGCTCTCCAGCCAGCACACCCTCATGTTGGACTCCTCTCATAGATTTAAGCAAGCCCAGGATATCACATGGACCAACTGTTTTTGTTAAGGCAATTCTTCTGTATAATTTGATCTCTGTTTCAGTCGAATGTAATCTAGTTCCCTCTCAAGGAAATACAGAGATTCAATACCCGTGACATCACCAACTATATTCCAAAGGCTTACCACCCTGGAAAATGAAAAACTGCCTCAAATGCAGTCTGTTCCTGTTGTTATATTGCTTAGACTCATGCCCCTTCTATTATGTTAAACTGGAAAAATCAATCAATAGGAATCAATACAATACTCAAATTATTTTATAAACTTTAATTGAGTTGTCTTTAAGTCTACACTACTCTAAAATAAATAAGCTGATCTGTGAAGGTGAGATTCTTTGAGCTTCTCACAGTAATTATCTTCCATCTCATAGCAGAGACTAAAAGAGTGTTTCTAATATGGTCTAACTTATGGCCTGAAAAATTATGGAATGATGTTGGCTACATTAATAGAACTCAATACCTTATCAGCTTTATCTATGTTTTCTCCACGATAGTCATAAACCTTCAGGGATCTGTGCATAATAGGATATCAATCATTTTGTTCTCAGTCTATTTCATCATTGTTCCCAGAAAATGAAACAAGTACTTTATGTTGACCCTACCAACACATGTGACATTATAACACTACACTACCTTTAGATGTTCTAATCTTCATGGTTCATCCGCAATGAAACTTTGGGAGCACATCATGCTTATCAAATCTGCCTTTCACATGCAGTAATTCAAGTCAAACTGAATATTAAAAGCATTATTTTGCCAGAGACTATATAAGGTTTTCTGCAACTGTTTCAGTTTACCACTAACTGGCATATGGTTGGAATGTTTTTTGCTTCCTAGGGACAAGCTCATGTTTCATGTATGCCTGGAACTGTCCGCCGTTGGAATTACCCATCTCCGATCTGCATTGGTAAGTGAGCAAAGATCCCTGTCAGTTGGTGAATTTTCTAATTTAGTTACAGAAAGGAAGGATTATGCTGCAATACCAGTCAATGAGTGAGAAATGTTTATATCACGAGATTTATACCTTGGACATCTCGAAGCTCAGTTTAGTTCTCACTGCAATCAGAAATGAAATCTGATAATTCACCATGGGATGGGAATTGAACCTGGTACCACCTCATATTGCTGGGGTTTTGTTTCTGTTGCCAGTTGGATAAGTTCAAAACTATTTTGTTTATAAGCAATCACACATGAAATGTGTCTATCCTGAACCTAAGAACATGGACTTTAAGAGATTCAAAATTTGCACTTGATTGAAATTGTCAGAGAACACATTGTCTGATGGTTGTACATGCCTCTCCACTTGGCAGGGATTGATTCCTGGGCTGTTCTTGTGAATTGATTTTGTAGAACTATGACAAAACCCCATGAGCAGATTATCTGAGAGAGAACAGGAAGTTTTATGCTCCACGTAGCCACGATCATCCCTTAGATAGTGCCTCAGCAGTCCCCATAAATATTGCCCAAAATAGCCTGTAGCCACTTTATAGCAGGTGTAATGATGTCAGGTGGTTTTGCTTGCATTGAAATGGGAGCTGAAACATCAAACTCTGGATTCTGCATGCTGATTGGGTTTGCAAGAATCCATATGAAGTTGGTCATCACTCCTGCACACGGAAAAAGCACAGGCTCTGATTTCCGTACGAAGTTTTGTGCCAACTTGCTATCGAAATCCTCTAGGCTCCTTAGAATTGACAGGTTGCCTAAAAGTCTGCAACATGGCCCAGCATCTCCTTCAGCCAGCATGGACATCCTCTTTCGGAGATGCGGGCTGATTTTATTATTGTAAAATGGAAATGGAAAGAAAAATGCTGACAAAACCTCTGTGGAGAATTTATGTTTCAGGTCAATGAAGGGTCACGGCATCATAGAGTACCACAGAATGGAGACAGGTCCTTTGGCCCAAACAGGTCCATGCCGGCCAAAATGTCCACCAAAGCTAACACTATTTAGCTTGCCCTGACTGATGAAGGCCAGTGTGCCAAAAGCCTTGTTCACTGCCCTGTCTACCTCTGAGTCTACTTTCAGAGAACTGTGCCCCTGTACTCCAAAGTCCCTCTGTTCCATTGCCCACCTTCAGACCCTATCATTCTTTATGAAACTCCTACCTTGATTTGACTTTCCAAAATACAAGACCTCACACTTATCTATATTCAACTCCATTTGCCATTTCTTGGCCCACTTCCACAGCTGATCAAGGTCCTGCTGCAATTTCTGATAACCTTCCTCACTGTCCACAATACCGCCTATTTTAGTGTCATCTGCAAACTTACTAATCATGCCTTGTATATTCTCATCCAAATCATTGATACAGACAACAAACAGCAATGGGCCCAGCACCAACCCCTGAGGTCTCCAGTCTGACAAGCATCCTTCCACTATTACCCTCTGCTTCTTACTATCAAGCCAGTTGTGTATCTGATTTGCCAGCTCCCCCTGGATTCCATGCGATCTAACCTTCCAGAGCAGCCTGCTGTGTGGAAATGTTTAATTCTGTTTCTTTCTCCACAGGCACTGCCTGTCTTCCTGAGTACTTTCAAAGTTTTCTGTTTTGTCTTGGATTTCCAGTATCCATGATATTTTGACTTTGGATTTTGGTAATGCTAGCTGGCATTAGGTGGTGGCTAGGTTCAGATATATTTGGTGGTCCTCACTTCTGAGGCTCAGTGCTAACTGCTGCACACGATTATAATTTCAAATTAGTGGGTAGCACAAATGGTGCCTGCTGAATGCACTGCGATGCCCACTTCTGTTTTTGGGCTCGTCCAATTTTGCTGGCAAGGAGTCTTAGTTGAGGTCACATCTGCATGAGTTATTTGCCGAATTTGAATTCAAACGATGATGCAAATATGGAATTTGAAACAAATTTTGTAGTCAACAGATTCACATAGTGGAACAATCTGCCCCTTTGTGCATGAGGAATAGAATTAGGCCTAGCTAGTGGAATTAATGGTGTCTCTCAGATGGATAAGTTATAAGCTGTTATATTTACTGATTAAAGTTCACAAAAATACCTTTGGTTGTGCAGTCTTGGGGTACTAAATGTGCCAGATAAATGTGACTTTTTATTGGACATAAATTACAAACTGAACTTTAAATAGGATCTCACTTTCAAATTCATGTTTGTTACACATTGAACATGTTAAATATAAAATCTCTGCTGAACGCAGCTCTGATAATTAAGGGAAGGTAATTGACACACAGACAACACACTAGACCATAGAGCAGCTGCAACAAATAAATGAAGGCTTTTTCTTTCTTAATAATCAGCTAGATGTGGAGGCGTATTGACAAACATGAACAATGTCATCCTAAGTCCTGGATTTCCTGGAAATTACCCAAGCAACTTGGATTGCACGTGGAAGATTTTATTACCTATTGGATATGGTAAGGAAGCTAAAAAGATACTGATGTTTTATTCAACATTATGCAGCGTTTATGAATGCCAGTTGTAACTTTGGAAGTCAATTTGAAATGAAGACATTATGTTGAGTGCTAACCCTTTCTCGCCTGTGAAAAATAATTTCTTCAGTCAGTTTTTAAAGTTTCGTTCATAATTTATTTCACGTCATTACATGATGACAATTGGTTGTCACTGGAGCAGGAGCAGACTCTGCTGGTATAACTGTTTTTTAAAAAGTGTCATCTCTAAGCATGTTAATTTTTACAGAGAGTTAGGGAGGGTTCCTGGGGACTCGGTGAAAGGTTATGAAATTAGGAGCAGAATCATGAAGCTGGAGGATCTGCCTATCTTAATGATATGGCCTCGCTTGTGGATCTTATCAGACGCATGACCATATTAACCACCCAGCTAAAGGGAGGGAGGACCCACAGGCATTTTTCAGTGGAGGATAGCAAAGTGTCCACAATTTTGGAGGGTAGTATGAGTGATTAGTGTCTGGAGTCTGTGCACAATTGGGAGGGAGAGAGAGGAGGAAAGACTCTATAGCTGAGCAGGAGGTGGACTGTGCATAGCGCACAGTGTTTACCATGACCATTCAAAAGGGATGGATTGAAAGGTCTGGCCATGGTTGTGGAGGAAAGGAATGTGTGGAGGGATGGGTGGGGGACACAGGAAGAGATTATGTCCACAATTGGGGTGGGATGGGCTAGAGATGAACAAGTGGAAGGAATCCTCCTGGCCTACAAGGAAAATTAAAATTTAAAGTGTTAAAATTGTCCTCTAGGCTTCTTTCAGTCCAGGATCCAATAGGCTTACCTCATGAAGAGACTGTCATTGGACACTTCCCTCAGTCTGGCCAACATTGTCCCACCATAATCCACCCATCCAAGCTCAATTTTAGCAATGAGGTTGTTAAAAATTAGATATTTGTGCTAGTTTCTGGAATCCAAATGAAAATGTTACAGTTTAAAAATAGTGTTCTCCGCAATCAGGTGACATAAATGTCCAAACTTGCCGCATTCTGCAAAATTTCTTTTCATGCTGTTATCAAGAGCTGTTAGTTCATTTTTTGAACGGATTAATAGTTCCAGTAAAAAGGGTGGAAAATGATTTTTAGGCGAATATTCATGCTTTGTTGTGTCATGGCATTCTGACAATAGTATTTAAGTTGATTTTCCATTGTGTCTTGAACTTTGAGGAGGCAATTCAAAACAAACAAAGACAACAGCAATGTGTTTGAAATGCTGAAGTTTGTTACAGAATTTAACAAAAATTTTAATCAATTTATGAAGGAAAACTAAGGTATGTAATGCTTTTCTTAATGGAAAAAATGCAACTTGCTTGCAAAATGACAAATCAATAATTCACACACATTGTCCTGCATCCTGTAACAAATAGAAAAGTTTTCAATGTTTTAAATGTCTGATAAGTACCAAGTTGTAATGCATTTACTGCTATTTTGGGTTGTGTACTTTAGTTTAAGACCATATGGGAACTTGGGAGCAGAGATAAAAGTTGATAAAAGGAAAAAGAGCATGGTGATGAATTCTGTGTTTCCTATGTTTGACACACTAAGGATTGTTTAAATGTTGATTATGTAATTTGGTTCGAGGGAAGGGCAAGATATAAAACTGACAGTGGTTTCATAGTATTAGTTTTACTATTAGTATTTGCTTTCAGCCAAAATATCAACCACATACTGACTGGTTTGTTTGAAAGAAAGTGTGGAGGGTTCTTGGGAGAAGTTCCTTTCCCTTCATTGTTCAGCTGGACCTGGCTGAATTGGTAGTCTTCCAAATGACTTAGTGTCCTTTGTAAATGAGTCAAAACTCATTAATTCTCTGCGTCTGATAATGCTTTTTAAACATAAATGTTTCATCTCTGAACACCATTGCATAATTCAATTTGATTGCTGGGAAAAGGTGATTATGACAGAATACCACTGTTCAACAAGTTTTAACAGAATCCAACATTTTCCCTATCCATGGTTCTCAAAGCATCATGGTCTTTAGTCCAGCTTTACCACAAACCTAATTTTGAGTGAAGTCATTGCTTTGAATAATTGGTTTAAAAAGGCACACAAGATGCAAAGATTAACAGCTCGCCTGATGTGTCCAAATGTAAGGTGATTTTATAATAAACTTAGTGGCCAAAACAGTGTTTTATAAAGTAATACATCACCCATCAGGAAGATTACAAAATCCAAGAGGGGATACAGAAAATACTTAAGAGATTGATTCCGGGGTGAGAATTGAGAAGCCTTAATTATTTACTTCAGTCAAGATAAAGTTGATGGAAGATTTGAATTGTTCAAAATTGTAAGGGGTTTATACAGAGTAGATAAAGGAAAAATGCTCCCATTGGTGAAAAGACTTGGGACGAGGGGAAATTGATTAAAACGAGCAATGTCAACATGAGCAAAAGGTATTTTAGTTGGTAGATGGTTAGATGTTGGAATGCTCTGTCTATGAGAGTCTTGACTGCTATATTCAGATCTGGAAAGACTAATTTTGAGTGTAATGAATTATCACCCACTATGATGATGTCATATGAGGGACTTGTGGACAAACCAGCTTAGAATCTTGGAAGATCTAACATCTAAGTCCTCCTCATTATGACGATCATATCACTGCATCCTCTAACTAGTTTCTAACATGCAATAAACATATTCAATACAACAGCCAATTCCAGTTTGATTAGTTTTCATCTGCCACATAAGACCCTGTAGATCCAGATACTTAAGGAGGATAATGGCAGCAAACCGATCACATGGTGAGGTACAGACTCTGTTTAGCTGTGTATACCATAGTCAGTTGGTATTCAAAAGTGTTCTAATTACAGTCAAGACTCTTGTTTTTTTTAAAATTCCAAATTCCAAGTTATTTACTGGGAAAATTAAGCTATAGCATTCCATAGTTTAAAACAGAAGGCTTTTTTTTAGCCATGGAACTTGAGACAAAGCAAACACTAACTACAAATTTCGATTTTCTCCTTCGGTTGAAAACTCAGAATGAACAAGAGATAAACATGAATTAACAGACAGATGCCCTTGATTATAAATTACACATGAAATGGCAGCTATGACTAAAAGTGATCTGACGAATAGGTTCAGTAACCCATTCAATGAGAGTATGATCATTCTCGGTCATAGACATCCTGTATAACTCTAACATCTTCTAAAGGATGTTAGTCTCCCTCTTCACAGGAGCTAGCATTCTCCTGACAGAGGTGGGCAACTGACTAAGTTCCACAGGGATGATCTTCACCAAACGCTCGAGAATCTCCTCAAGACAGTCTGGATGGTATGGATCCACTATGCTATCTTTGAGTCACAAAAGCCATTGCATCAATTATGTATGTGGCTAATTGTTAGCTTCTCATCCAACCTCTGTCTCCACTGGACTTATCAACTTCTCTTCTGCTCTGTGTCTGTCTCCTTTTATGCAGCCTTGGCCAGAAGTTTGATTTCCAATCCAGTTTCAATTTTCATGTTCTTGCAACACAGCGGGTTGGATTTCCTTTTCCAGTTTGGACTTGTACTAAAAAGTACAAAGCACTGAAGCCACAGATTCTATAGTAAAAAGGAATTAGATGAAAATTGCTAGTTAGAGGATATAGTGATATGATTGGCTCCTGCATTATCACAACAATGTTGGATGCCCAGAATAGAATATTGGTTAAGATGATTGAACAAGATCTGCACTTTGAAACATGGATTTCCTATCCAGGATAGTTGACTAAATACACGTATTAGCTGAATATCTATTGCTTCAGGAGATACATTTGGTTTTTCATACAAGTAGAAAACATTGAGATAAATGTTACATGAATATAACCCCTAAAAACTTAATATGCAGCTTAAATTTAAAACTCAGTTCCATTGTGTACACTGAAAAGACATGATACATCTAAGTAGAAAACGACTTAATGCTATGGAGCTGAAAAAAATATTATTGCATTTTGAAATTATCTCTGTGATGTCATAATATTGAATATTCTTTGTGAGAGTATGTGCTCTGACCTGTTATTGCCCTAGCTGATGATAGTGTGGTCAAATCAGATTCCAGAGTGAAATCTATCTTGATAGGACAATAGACAATAGACAATAGACAATAGGTGCAGGAGTAGGCCATTCAGCCCTTCGAGCCTGCACCGCCATTCAATATAATCATGGCTGATCATTCCTAATCAGTATCCTGTTCCTGCCTTATCTCCATAACCCTTGATTCCACTATCTTTGAGAGCTCCTTCTTAAATGAATCCAGAGAGTGGGCCTCCACTGCCCCCTGTAGCAGAGCATTCCACACAGCCACCACTCACTGGGTGAAGAAGTTCCTCCTGAGCTCTGTCCTAAATGGTCTACTATTAGCCTTCTTCTCTACCTGCTGTACCTGCATGCTTGCCTTCATTGTCTGGTGTACAAGAACACCCAGATCTCTCTGTAGTGCCCCTTTACATAAATTGATTCCATTTAGGTAGTAGTCTGCCTTCCTGTTCTTGCTACCAAAGTGGATAACCATACATTTATCCACATTAAACTGCATCTGCCATGCATCTGCCCACTCATCTAACTTGTCCAGGTCACCCTGTAATCTCCTAACATCCTCATCACATTTCACCCTGCTACCCAGCTTTGTATCATCAGCAAATTTGCTAATGTTATTGCTGATGAATCAGTTTTTTACTTTACTTTAGTTAACGTGTTGGTATGTTGGTCATTCACTAGGAACATAAACTAACTGATTTACTTCAACAACACATCAGTAATTTACTACTCAAAGACAAAAACAAAAAAAAAACTATATATAGAACACAGTTAGAAAATAATCTTAGAATACCCAACTAAATATTGTTCCAACCTATTTCCCATCATCATCAAATCCAGAGAAAATATCCCTTTCTATCCAATTTTAAAATTTGACTTAACTAATTTTCTCCAGTTTTTGTTCTGTGATCTGTGTAATTTTCTATGACTATTTTCCATGAATGAATACAATACTGAGAGCTTAGACCTTCTCAGCTTCTAATAATCTGTAATGTTTTTAACAAAACAGTCCTAGTCTGGAAACTTCACAAACTAAATTTCCTTACTGAGGTGGCTTATTCCCTTACCCTACCGCCAAAAAAGAAAATAAATTCCTTTTTAAGATGGAGATGAAACTTACATCTAACCCCAGTCAGATCTCTTCCAAACTATCTTAATATCTTTCAATTTGTATGTTTTTTTAAAAAAAAATTCAAAAATATCCTTCATTATCTCGAACAAAAGGCAAGCTTATGTCCTTACTCCAACTGTTGTAAACCACCACACAACCAATTTTCTGTTAATACAGAAAGGAAGTTCCTTGCTTTCTGATATATGCATGATTCAGTCACTGTTCTATAAGGTGTAGTCTTTGTTTAAATCACTTCACAAAAGTCACCAACTTCCATATGCCACTATTTTTATAAACTCAAGAATATTTAGAATCATACGAATCTGACTTTAAAATTGAGGTAAGTTCTGCATTCAGTTTTTTCCAGGAAGCATCTTTCTCAATTCTCTCTGAATATTATTGATTTCTCAGTGGCTACATCAGGAATCTGAAGTGTGCTTGTTCTCCTCATTGAAGATTATCTGTGCTCCCTTGCTTAAGCTCATGCAGATGCCATCGCTTTCCAAATTGATTGACTTCTGTTGGAAAAATGACTTTGTGGCTAAAGAAAGGGGAGGGATTTCTGCAAGCAAACACGTAATTTATCACAGCCAGTGGGTGCCTTTCTGTGAAGCACAAATTCAAACACTGATGAACTGTAATGCTACTTTTAATGCTGAATGATAAAGTTTTTAAAAATAAATTATCAACAGTTTACAGACAATAATGCTTGGAGGGCAGCAGAACAAATTTTTAGAAGGTTCACTTGGCTGCATCCTGGGATGAAGAGATTTGTCTTTTCAGGAATTGAATGGACCAATAGTCATTGGTGTTTAGAAGAATGATTGGTGATCGTATTGAAAATATAATATTCTGATGGGATTTGACAATGAGATGTTGAGAAGATGCTTCACTTCATGGAGGAATCTAGAGCTATAGGACATAGTTTAAATATAAAGGATCTTCCATGGAGGATTGAGATGTGAAATGCTTCTCTGTTCTTCAACAGCGAGCAGTGAAGGACAGCCATTGTATATACCCAAGGCTGAATTAGAGAGCTTTCAATCTACAAGGGAGCCAAGGATTATTTATGAAGGAAGATTGGATAGATAAGGTTTGAATTTACAAAAGTAAGAGATGATTTGATTGAAGCATCTAAAATCCTGAAGGGCCTTGACAGACTAGATGTGGAGGGGATATGTTCTATTTTGGGAAAATAAAAAAATCAAGAGTCACTTGTTTAAAAATCAAGGGTTGCCCAATTAAACAGAGCTCAGGTGAAATCCTTTCTCTCAGAGGGTCATGACAGTCTGGAATACCCTTCATGAAAAGGCAGTGGAAGTAAAGACCTTTAATATATTTAAGGTAGAAGTGGATTAGTCCTTAGTAAGCAAGGGAGTGAAAGTTTATCAGGATTAAGCAAGAATGTGGATTTGAGCTAAGCAACCAGAGCAACCATGATTTGATTCAATGTCTAAGCAAACTTGAGAGGCTGAATGGCTGATTCCTACATCTAGTTCATTTATTTGTATTGGAGGCAGTCAGAAAGAGGAGAAAGTGAGGACTGCAGATGCTGGAGATGAGAGCCGAAAATGTGTTGCTGGAAACGCGCAGCAGGTCAGGCAGCATCCAAGGAGCAGGAGAATTGCTGACCTGCTGCGCTTTTCCAGCAACACATTTTCGGCAGTCAGAAAGAGTTAAGGATGCACTCAGATCAGCCACAAGTTTAATGAATGACAGACTGGAACTAAATGATACCATTTTTCAAACTATCTTGTAGAAGGTTGAAGAGGTAGAGATGAAAGAATATGTAGCACATGATTAGTTGTTGAGTGAGCAGGCCAATATTTGATAAGTCTCAGTGTTTCTTCCTTTGTGAGATGAGAGTATCTGTTAATCTGAAGGGAACTTAAATAGAGTTGAGTTGCAGAGATAGCAAGAAGAAAAAAAATCCAGTTATTTGCATGGTTTGAGTTCAAGGAGCATTTATCTATAACTTTCCCTCAGGCAGTTAAGTATTTATCATGGGAGTCCTGCATAAGATGAATCGGACATGGTTTATGAAAGCAACAGTGTTGCTACTCTTTTGCTTCTAATTTTGGGAAGGCTTGAGCTAGTGGTATTGTCACTGGACCTAGAGATCTAGGCAATGTTCTGAGGACCTGGGTTCAAATCCAACCATAGTTGATGCTGATGTTTGAATTCAATAAAAATCTTAAACCTTATGAATCTAATAATAACCGTAAAATTGATTGTTGAGGGAACAATAATCCAGTTCATTTATGAACGTTAGAGAAGGAAATCTACCATCCTTAATTGAGCTGGCCGACATATGACTCTAGACCCATAGCAATGTGGTTGCCTCTTTTATTAGGGATGGGCAATAAATGCTGGCCTAGCCAGTGATGCTGTTTTATAAATTCTCAAGGATCGGGTTCGCAGGAGAGTAGTCTGACACAGACCAGGAGAAAAGAACTGAGAGACGAGTTTGCTAGAATATGAGTATTTTATTCCCCGCAGTATCGCCTCAACCAGGTCTCGTACTAACAACGGGTCTGGTTTATACTCACTCTACATGTTACCGGAACTGGGAGCCGTCAGTTCTCGTAGAGCGGTTGCCAACAACCCACGCTCAGCGGTTAAACGTAACCCGGAGCAGACTCTACCGAACTGGGGACTTTCCCAGCTTATATACTCTTTCGAGATCTAAACATTCATGCGAACAACAGGGCAAGACTCTTTACGAGTTTCAGCTGGAACCAATTAAGCTTGCAACATCCTGTTTGACAGTGTCTGTTCCTTATCAAGGCTGGTAGCATAAACACCATAAGCAACACATTCCATTCCGGCAACATATTCATGCGAACAACAGGGCAAGACTAAGCAACACCTTCCATTCCGGTAACATATTCATGCGAACAATAAGACTAAGCAACACATTCCATTCCGGTTACATACAGATAATAAGATCCACACATGTATTGGGACATAATTTTAACCCTTTCACCACAGATGCCCAAAGCCCGTGAATGGACGTAAGATGAAGCGAAAATCATTGACATACAATTGCCTGTAGGTATCTGCAAGTCAAGATAACAACTTTGAGCTGCGAGATTCCTTGGTTACAGCTTTCAGGTCAAGCCACTAATTAAATTATAGAATTGTGTCATATTAAACCGCAAAATTAGCACATCAAGTCTCACTATATTGCATCTAATTTAGTGGAAGGACAAGGCAGTGTGAAGAATAAGTGTCAAAGGTAATATTGAGGTTAAAAAAAAACTGACTGACCACACACAGGAGATGAAATAGCTGCATTAAAGTATATGCCCTGATTTAATATGCCTCGCAGGCTAAAACAGTTCATGTAAACACGAGCATTCCTGTGAAATGATGCACACGGTGATTAGATGTAAATAAAAATTGCAAGTGCTTTGTTATATTTGGCAAATAATATGTGATTATTTTTGCTTCATTCCAAGCTCTGTAATAAATTATTTAGTTCCGAGTCACATGCCAAACAATACAAAAGATTACTTAGCAGTCTCAGTTAACGCGAATTAACTTCTGACTGAACCTGTTTTTATCTATCTGAATAGAACATTAATTAAACGGGACACCTCCATCATGCACCATGGGTTGGCTTAATCTTCCAGTTAATTTACTGCATTGAATGCCCTGGAGACAGGGTTGCAGTGATGTGAAACATTTGGAGATAATGCAGTGAACCCAATTTAATCTTGAGCTATTATCATACCAGTTCACAATGCTGAAGTTGTAGGAAGAACATTTCTTTCACATATGAGAAGGGATGGAGGTGATGTCGGGCATTAGAGCATCATGTAACCTCCTTCCAATCAGGAATGAACTAGGACATGATGAGGTCATGGAGTAGAAAGATGTGAAGTGAAAAGCCCCATCCCCTTCCTTACTTTCCCCAATTAAATCATGGGAGAAAGAATTAAGGACTAATGTTTCACTAGAAGGTCAATTGAGTCACTTAAATGGCCAATTAGAGGTTCCCTTCAGAGGCTTAGTCCAGAAGCAGTAGGTCCAGCATCAACAGAGTTTCCTACCTGTTTAAAACCAAAATATCATTGGAGAAGTAAAAAAAACTGTCCTTTTTTTAAACAGGCAGGATTATTTAAATTAAACTCCTTTTGTGTGCATTATTCTAAACAAGTTGTTCACTATAGTTTTACTTCAAGAATTTGATTTAAATATGTCATTGGACTAAAAAGTGTCAAACAATGAGATACCATTTCTTAATGTTATCCAATTAATTTGTCATAAATCTCTTGAACCTTTAATAATTTATTGAGACATTCATTACCAATTCAAGAGTGAGACCTTATATTCTGCATTGAACTTATCAGCTCACAAAGTCAAAATGTAATTCCCAATTTGCACTGAAGTTGTTGGCTCACTTGGGTTCTTGGCTTCTTCGCATTTCCTTGTGATGCTTATCAGAAAGAACATACTGTGGATGTTGGATGCATTAGGGTATAGAATTCAGAGAAAACAGAGTCTAGCAAATGATGCAATCTTTTGCAGATCTGCAGCTTCCTCAGAGAAGGGGATAAAGTGGATGAGGAAGCAATAATGATTGATTATGCATTTCAGGGATTTAACACAGAGCATATCAAATACTTAGCATGTATGCACATTTGTGTGGTATAAATAATGGGAGTGAATATCCACAGGGGTTCTTTTCATTTCTCGATAACAATTTACTGGGGTTTCCGTGGCTCAACTGAGATGTCAAGATGCTTAAAATAGTTTGGTGCTGCTGCAGAGAGAGAAAAATTTTCAAATTGATCAGCTGCCCACTCACATATGTACATTCCCATGGTTAAGAAAATAATTGTTCCCAGTTGATTGTGAGATTTTTATGTTCATGTTGTTAAAGCACTCCAATTACAGTATTCACTCGATTCTCAGCCAGCTCAACTCGACCAGTATAATAAAGTAGAAGGAAGCATTAAGTTTATATTACAGTCTGACCCTCTGACCTGATTCGAGCTCATATTAACAGGTAGAAGCTGAACAGGCTGAAGGTTATTGATTTCTCAGTTGTGAGTGGTGCTTTGTGCTTAGAGTACCTCACCAGAATATCAAACTTTTTTGACCAATATTGTGGAATTTTCCTAAGGACTCTACATTAGTCTTTTCTTTCTACCACTCAAAATGTGTCCACTTGACATGATTTTTCATTCATATTTTATAAAGTAGTTGTGAGATTTACCTCTTACTTCTGATAAGTGGTAAAGCTCACCTTTGTGAAGATGCACAGTACCTATGTTCAGAACATAGCATGTAAACTTAAGCCCTACTGTTTGATTTGTAAATAGATGATGAATACATATGGGAGATTTCTAAGTCAAGGCATAATACTGAATGCGGGTTGAGTAATGTTACTTTCTTCCTTTCCGTGATTTTTTTTAGTAGCTAAGTGTTGCTTTTATCAATGCAGGTGCAGTAATTCAGTTTTTGAATTTTTCGACTGAAGCCAATCATGACTTCTTGGAGATTCGAAATGGGCCGCATTACACTAGTTCTTTAATTGGACGATTCAGTGGAGCAGAACTCCCACCAATGCTCCTCAGTACTACCCATGATACCATCATCAACTTCTACAGTGACCACTCTGAGAATAAGCAAGGCTTCAAGCTCACCTACCAAGGTAGGATTAGCAGAAACAAGTTTCGACTGGGGAAGGGGGAAACTAGCAATTTTTTTGTTTTATGCTCTCTTTAATATATTTCAAAAGTTGTATAGCTAGTGGCTACATTGGTTGTAGGTTTTATTTCTCTCTTAATGGAGTAAAAGTATGAAACGCATTTTCAGCAGAAACCCCACAGGTTGTGCGGTGCTGCAGTGTGTTTGAGTATAGATTCAATATAATATTTCATTGAAAGAAAGTAGCACAGTTAGGTAATTAAAATGATCAATTTACAAAATTCTGCGTAGGTATTTAAAGGGATACTGTTCTCTATAGGCTTGTTTGGTCTTTCTTTATTCTATTTGTTTTTCATTAAAACATACAACAGGATAAATATAAAGTGCAACATTTAAAATTATGAGAATTTAAGAGCTAAAGTAGTGTCTGGGTGGGGGAGGGGGGATGAGGCGGAGGAGGAATTTTAAATGTTTATATTTTTTAATATTAAAAAAAAATTCACATTCTTGAAAATTACACGTTTGTCTGAAGTTACTCCATTTGAGGGATTGTATTGCATTAATTTTAAACCCTAACTATTAGATTTCTTTTGTATTGTGGATTGTACAAATAATAAGGATGACAGGTCTTCTCATACATTTGTATCCGTCATTTTTCTTTGCTTTACTCATGATGAAACAAAATTTTGTTTTAGAAAATTAATGTATGTATGAAAAGTTGGTTAATACACACTTGATCAGTTTTAAAAATTTCCCTGAGGGAGCAAAGTATTGGGATGTAGTTCTTAATATTGGAAAGCTTTAAGAATTGAAAAGATTCAATGCCAATCCCTTTCTTTGATAGTATTTGGTAGTCATAGTAGGAGGAACCTAGTCTTTTGGTAGCATTTCTATTTTGAGTTTGAAGGTGGAGAGTTCAAATCCTAATCTGGAAAATCTTGAAATCCAGTTCTGAATTTAGGATTGATATTCGACAGACTAATTGGGTCAGCTGAGTGAGGGCACTATCTCCCTAAGGTGGCTTAGGAAAGTACTTAAGACCATGGATCCATGGATAGAATATAGAATCCCCACAGTGTGGAAACAGGCTATTCGGCACAACAAGTTCACACTAACCCTCTGAAGAGCATCCCACCCAGACCCATCCTACTACCTTATCCCTGTAATCCTCTGTTCCCATGCTAATGCACCTAACCTTGCTGAACACTCTGGGTAATTTAGCATGTCCAATCCAGCTAATTTTCACATCTGGAGGAAACCCACGAAGACGCAGGGAGAATGTGAACCTGATTCTGGATTCGTGGTACTGGAAGAGCACAGCAGTTCAGGCAGCATCCAAGGAGCAGCGAAATCATCGTTTCGGGCAAAAGCCCTTCATCAGGAATAAAGGCAGAGAGCCTGAAGCATGGAGAGATAAGCTAGAGGAGGGTGGATTGTTTTTACCTCTAATGTGAACCTGAGGCTAGTATCGAATTCGGGTCCCTGGCTCTGTGCTAACCACTGAGCCGCTATGCTGCCCCAAGAATATAAGAATAGCCAGTCTATCAACTGGTATCATGAAAGAAGTGTGAACACGCGGTTAATGAACCTGCAAATACTTTCATTGATTCAGACTCCCCCTAAGAAAATGGAGATAAAAAAGCAGCTTGTTCACTATGTGCCTCCATACAGGAAATTTATTATGAGAGAATTTATTTTCAGAAATAATACAAGTTTAACTTGTAAAAATGAATTATGAATAGCATATTAAAGTGAGAGTGCATGGCAGTTTAAGTATATTAATCTTGTTTCAAATATTGAAGGACTTGCAGAAAATATTGGTCTCATTGGTTTGAGTTATTGACTTCAAATAATTTGGACCAGAATGGTAGTGATGCCAATGATTCATTCATTTAGCAAACCACTTAACTGATGCTAAGGAATAAGAGTAGATAGTAAAGCTAGACAATATTATTTTGAATTATCCCACTAAATCTTGTGGACAGTAACACTGCGAAACTCATCAATCAGAGCAAGGTTGTAAAGGCTATCTAATGGATTTTTCTATTTATAAAATGTACCAGTGAGCAGTGGAGCAGGAGTAGGCTGTTCATTCTCTAAGTTTGTGGTAACATTCAATTAAGTCAATGTTAATCTGTATCATAATTCCATTTACCCAATTTACAGAAAAGAATCATGGAAGAGTGCATAAGATGGCTATTCAGCCTCTCGGCTGTGTACTTGTTCTTTCAGTTGTCCCAACACCCTCACTCTTTCCCACATGACCCGTCATTTTTTTTCTCTTTATCGTATGTATCCAATTATCTTTTGAATGCGTCAGTTGAATCTTTATCCACAAGCTATAATTCAGTGATTATATCAATGTCAGTTGGTGAATTTCAAATCCCAACCACTCATGCATAAAGCAGATTATTTCTCAGGTATCTTCTGGGTTTTTTTTGCCAAATCCCCTTAAATCTGAACCCTATCATTATGGATTCTTGAACTGTTAGGTACAGTTCCATTTCATTTGTGATTTTCAACACCCTCTGTAATCTCCCTGTTTGCTTCTGTGCTGTGAATAGAACAACCCGAGCGTTCCCTCTCATGTCATCTTGAAACAATCCTCATACATTTTTTCTGCACTTTCTTTAAAGTCTTCACTTATTTCCTAAAGTGTGGCACCCAGAATTGAACACACTACTTCAGGTGGAGCTATGCTGGTGTCTTAATTCAGTTTTGCATAATTTTGCTGCTTTGGTACTCTATGATTCTGTTTGTCAACATCAGAATATTGTCGATTCCAGATTTAGAATTCATCTCAGTAAATAGTAATCACAAAACTATCAGATTGTTGTTAAAAAAAAATGTATCCAATTCACTGATTTGTTGTCTGAAGTTGGTCTAACCTAAATGTTACTCCAGGACTATTCTAAAGTGTTTGACGCTAATTGCTGTCTGAAATATTCTTCAATTGTATAAACTAATCACCCACTTGCAACTGCAAGAGTTCGAGCGTGCAGTTTTACCAGCAGTTTCTTGAGGGTGGTTAGGAGTAGGCAATAAATATTGGCTTTGCTAGTTGAGACCATTTCCTTTAAATGAATAATGAAATAACCACCATTTCCTTCTCTTCTGCATGCTGCTGGAAGCTTTTCCTATGACAGGAAGCTGCTACTCACCTTCATAATTGTGCTCAATGCTTAGAGAAAGCTGATTGTCTGCTCATGTCTGGAAGGCAACTGATTTATGTGCAAGTGTTTAAGTCAGCACAGAAGTATTTCAGAACCTGCCAGATCTGTAGATAATTGAAACTTTGACAAACAACGACAGAGTTACAATTGGAAGTAGTATTTCAAAACTGCCCTCTAAGTTGTTGATGCTTCCTGGTGGGGAGCCCTTCATTTGAGGGCTAATGTTCTTGAATGCCTGTTCGACGGGAGCTTCAAATGGTCATATTGGTGGTCAAATCAGTACACTGATCGTGATTTTTCTGACCTGCAGATGATTGATGGAAGTTTGACGCTAACTCCATAACTGTGGCATCTTTCACATTTCATGTTGGAATATACATGAGTACCAGTGGTGCCTTTCTGAAACTTTAAGGAGCCACTTAGTGGCCAAAATATGACAGTTCAGAGTCCAAAAGGTTTTGGTGAAGAGGAGAGGTGACCTGCATTGCTATAAAGTAAAAGGAGGCCCAACAGACAAACGCAAAAAGGGCAATGGGAACAGATAGCTGTAGATGTCAACTGCCATGCTTCCAGCAATGAGCCGTACTTTAAGACGCACAGTAGCCTCACAAGACTTGACATGATCAATGATTGCAAATACCACATCCCACCACAAGCCCCAAATATGCTTCAATTCACTGGATCCCTATAACTTTCACACCCACAATTTCTAACAATCATGTCTCTTACCTGATGTCCAGACTTCACCTCACTCGCACATTCTTACTGCTGGTGCAACAGTCACACCCACATCTCTGAGCCGTTGTGCACTGCCAGCTTTTCAACAATGACAGTCATATCATCCACACAGTCACCCAAACAGATAGCACAGTGCTGAGTGGCATACTCGCCAGCAGAAATAAGTGGGTACAATTGGATGGAGCAGGAGCTGACTGCTTAAATATTAATTATTTCTTCGAGCCCCAAGTTATAATCTTTATCAATGCACCCCAATTGCACCATTCTTTCTTATTGGGGCCAACTTGTGACTACCTCAATGTCAATTCAAGTTGTACCTCTCCGTTTCTATCCAGCTCGACACTAAATCCATTCTGAAGAAGTTCAGCTGCCAACTTGGGGGTCCTTAATTCTATCATCTCTCATAATGTCATTGAACTCAAGTTATGTCAGGTTTAGGACAGGAGAGCTGGTGGAAACTATAAGACAATAAAACATAGGAGCAGAAATTAGGCTATTCAGCCTATCGAGTCTGCTCTGCCATTCAATTATGGCTGGTAGGTTTTTCAGTCCAATTTTCCAGAATGCCCTCAGTTTCTTCATCCAGATTATTAATGCATGAAGTGAAAAGTTGTGCTCCCAGCATTGAGCCTTGTGGAACACTACTAGTCACCGGCTTCCATCCTGAGAAGGACCACTTTATCCCCACTCTCTGCTTTCTGTCAGACAGCCAATCTTCCATCCATCTTGCCTCTAATATCATGGGCCATTATCTTACTCAGTAGCCTCCAGTGTGGCAGCTTATCAAAGGCCTTCCAGAAATCCAGATAGATAACATCCATTGGCTCCCTGTGGTCTAACCTGCTCGTTACCTCCTCAAATAATTCTAATCTGTGGAAATATTTTCAGCTATTCTAATGGTAGCTAAACTAATGATTAATGTTGGTTTGTCACGATCTGTTTGTCTTTCAAGTGTTCCTCAGAACCCTATTTATCCAATTGTATATTACTTTTAATAGTTTTATTGGTTCACCTTCCACTTCTTTAAGAGTTGTCAAACTGAATTATTAATTCCTTTTGCTCCCTTTCTGAAATTTAAAGTTTCACATTTGAGTACACAAGCTTTCACTTTGTTCTTCATCTTGATGTGTGTCACCTGGTCTTGCTAACAAAGCTTCCAAGAATTCCAAGAATAAAAAAAATCTCATTGTCTATCTGCACAAATGCCAAGCTGTCTGCAGTCCCCTTCACTATTAACCATGCACAATCATTGTGAACAAGTGAACGTTTGATATTCTGCTCGATATTCCAAATTTTTTTTTAAAAAATTGTATTTAGAATTGACTAACAGCCTTAATGTAATCCCAGTTTCAATGCTTGCAGCCAAAACTGATCTTTTCTGTCATGTATAATGTTTGTTTTTTGACTGGTCTCTCTGTGTTGTTCAGAAAGAATGTATTAACTCGGAGCAGGAGTATGCAATTCAGCCTTTCAAACCTGCACCACCATTTGATGTTATCATGACTGATTTCATTTCAGCCTCAACTCAACTTTCCTGCCTGTGATGCATAATCTTTCAACTCAATATGAATCTAAAATCTATCTATCTGTCAAATTTACTTAATCTCCTGGCATCCACTGTACTCTGGGATTAGTGAATTCATGAGCATTTGGGAGAAGTAATTCCTCCTCATTTCAGCTTTTAATCTGCTTCCCTTATCCTAATATTACAATCTCTCATTCCACATGAGGAAACATCCCTTCCACATCTACTTGGTCAATCCCTCCCTCTTAGCATCTTATATACTTCAATTAAATCTCTTCTCATTCTTCTGAACTCCAGAGAGTGTGGGACTAAACTGCTCAATCTCTATTTGTAAGACATAGTTAAAAATCACACAACACCAGTTTATAGACCAACAAGTTTATTCGGAAGCATCGGCTTTCGGAGCAGCACCTCCAAATCATTATTCTAAGACAAACCTCTTGGCTCTGTCATCAAACTACTGAACTTGCTCTGTATTGTCTCGACTGGAAATACATCACACCTCAAGTAATTTGTATGCAATACTCTCATTAATGCTTTGTGCAATAATACTTACATTCTGTTCCTTGAGCAACAAATGCCAGAATTCCATTTGCCTTCCTTGTTACTTGCTATACCTGCATACCAACTTTCTGCTATTCATGCCTGAGGACACCTTCTCCACACAAGGATTCCTCTGCACTGAAGCGCTCTGAAATTTCTCTACATTTCGATAATAAGTTGCCTTTCAATTCCTCTGACCAAAATGGACAATCTTACACTGATTCCCATTAAACTTGATCTGCCAAATTTTGACTCATTCACCTAACCTATCCATATCCATTGTAAATTTATTTTTTTATTGCAACTATTTTCCCATCTGTTTTAATTTGTCTATATTACTTTATGTCCTCACATCCAAGTCATTAATATAGATTCTAAATAGTCACTTCCAATAATATTATTTATTTTAATTTTCACCGGTTTTGCTTCGACCTGAAAAAACCTTTCTTTGAAATTTCATAAACACAGCACCTACAACATTATTTCCCCAATGCATGTCACACTTCTATGAGACACAACTTTGATTTAATAAATCTGTGTTGGTAGTTCTGGTTGGCTGATACCTTTTTCTCCAAAGTTATTTAATATTATTGTATGGTATCAGCTCTAATAATTTCTAAGCGATGCTAAAATTACTTTTTGAGTTTTTCAGAACAGCACAAAAATAAGAAGTCTCAGTTTAATTAACTGAAAGGTGCAAATATCTCTCATGAGCCAGTAAAGGCATCATTACAATCTGTAGCCTCTAAGTTACAACGCATAATGAAGTTTCATTATTTCTTTGATTAAATATGAGAACCTTAGTGAATACTCTGTACACTGAACTTTCCTATACTTGCAAAGATAAAAGTTATTTTGAAATTGTCCTTATATAGACAAAGGAGAAAGTGAGGACTGCAGATGCTGGAGATCAGAGCTTAAAAATGTGTTGCTGGAAAAGCACAGCAGATCAGGCAACCTCAAAGGAACAGGAGAATTGACGTTTCGGTTCCTGAAGAAGGGCTTATGCCCGAAACGTTGATTCTCCTGTTCCTTTTATGCTGCCTGACCTGCTGCGCTTTTCCAGCAACACATTTTTAAGCGCTTATATAGACAAAACAAATTTACAGCAGCACGATAGTGATGAGGAAAGCAGCAAGAAATACAAATATAATAGCAAAATGAAATGCTGCAAAAGTTTCAAAGGTTTTTTAATTTAGATGCATGAGATAAATTCATAATTTAATATCCTGACTCTAGTGCACCCACATGAAAATCAATTACACCCACTCACTGCTTTCCTAGAACAAAGGGAAATACAATGCACACAGTTTCTATTTTCTCTTTAAGGCTTCTCTTGCTGAAACAATTTCTTTGCAAAAGATTGTTTCAGCTTAATGATCTGGCATTTTTTTTTAATTGCTAAATTTTTTAAGGTTTAGCAGATGCAAGTTGGAGTCTGGGTTTCCATCTTGTATTGGGAAACTAATAAGTTTTCTTTCAGACAGAAGTGTGCAGTGAGAGTGAGAGCAGAGTACCTTGCCTTACCCACAAATTCGGAAACTGCATAACCTATGTTAGGGAAAGGAGACTGACATAAAAATATTTATTTTAAAGTTTTTTTCTAATGCAAAATGAGTCCAATTTGGGTAACGTGAAACTCCGGTCATGCTGAAGTTGTTAGCCTCTTCCACCAACAGAATAGAAAACTCAACAAAAGGATACCTGTGATAAGCCAAGATTCTGGAGTGGTAACTCCAAGTGAGCCAAACTTTCTTTGGAATCATGTACAAATGTCCCCCGTTGTCAGTTGTAGTCATGTGACATCTATTAAGAGGCACATACACTAAGCAGACATCTCATGTTCACTTTAAACGTCTTACGTTCACCTCATTTTGAACAGAGTGTTGCATGTATGCATGAAACAAACTAGCCCACATGCTTTGTATGACCAAGCCAACTAACTGGAGGGGATTCAGGCCATGCTAGAATGCAAAATCATGGGCAAGGCGATTGTAATAGTTGCAAAATGATCTCTCAAAGTCCTGAATGGGAATGCACCAAGGGATAAATTCTAACACAGATAAAACTGGACTGTTTCACTGTCTTTTGCCAGATTGCCCTTTAACATTGAGAGATGAAACATGTAATGGTGGTAAGAGAATTAACGAAGACTTCACCCACTACTATAGTCTACACCAACATGGATAGCACTGAAAACCTTTTTGTGGTAGGAAAGTCCGAGAAGATATGTTGACTTTTGACTATTAGTCACCACCGACATAGTATGAGAGTAACAAAACCAGAAGGAATACCTCCAGCACTTTTGAAGGATGGATCAAGAAAATGAGCAAAATGCATCAACAGAAGAAAGGGAAGCGTGTCAACTATCCCTCGATCCCAAAAAGTCCGATGAAGCCGCTTGTTTCCCTTATTGATGCTACTTAGGGTATTGAGGTGCTTCAGGATTTCACACTGCAGTGCTAAAAAAAAAATTGTAAACACGTTTGACTGCATTGACAACTTAGCTGACTCATCTGAAGACAGTGTGTTCGGCATAAAACATTTACTGTATTTTTCCAGAGCAATTCCCAATGTTTCTCAATGCTTTTACTGTATAAGATCAGGCCCATGTAAGGTGGGAACAAATTGAAAAGTAATTACATTTTTACACATACTTGTCATGTTTTTTTTCTTTTTTTTGGCACAGAATACATTTATATGCAAATCAGCCACATGGGGCTTTCTCAACTATCTCAAAGCTCCACTTGACACAAATTTGAGGGTGATTTAATTTATTGCAATTTTATTGTCCTTTTTGTTCTCTTTAAATCGTAAAGTTAAACATAATTGTGACACTTAACATGGTCTTAAGCCTGTGTCCATTGTGAGTCTAGATCAAATTTGGAACTGTATGAGAGGAACTCTACTCATTGTGTTTCTTTCATAGTCAATGTTAAGCACCTCCTCCCTGATTGGATTAAGAGTCAGACATATAAGAGATCATAAGGCAAAATATTAAACCTCAGTGCCTTTACAATCATTTTAAATGTGCCTTTACGGCTTTTGTTCTCCCCCTCGGGTGTCAAGGGAAGAACTTAAGCTTTGAGGAATATCATTACGTTAGATGGGTGGAACTTAATTGAAATATTCAAGGATGGCCTTACAAGCTGATTACCTCTTTATTACCTGCTACTAACCTTCTGATTGTCATTTCTTTTAGCTTATGAGCTTCAAAGTTGCCCTGATCCACGACCATTTCAGAATGGATTTATCATTAATTCTGACTATAGTGTGGGTCAGTCTATATCATTTGAGTGTTACCCTGGTTACATCCTGATTGGGCAACATGTTCTTACGTGCCATCATGGGATCAACAGGAACTGGAACCATCCATTCCCAAAATGTGAAGGTACTTTCTTTATTCATTTCTTTTTTTCATTACCTTTTTTTTCCAGCAACTCCAGTCTGCTGCATAGGACGGCGATGACTGTTCCAGTGAATGGCTAATGAATGCTAAAGAATGCTCCCAAATTTCCTATATTCAACAAGCCAGTGGGTTCTTCAATCACAGCTCTTCTACTCATTTGGCTTTGGGTTGTACCTTTACCTGTTCATCAGTAGTCAGGTTATTTAGGTAGCATCTCATGGCCTTGGAAGTAAGCCCTTGTCTCTGAGGAACCACCCACACTGACTCTGTTAGAGCTGTGTGGTTCTATCAGAGGTATAACTAGTGCAGGATGAAAGCTGTTTTCAAGACCTCATCCTTGGAGATGCATGAAAACTCCAGTGGTTATATACCAGCAGTACATTGATGGAGCTTTGATGATGGCAACTGCAAAATTACACAATCTCTGACAGGAAATAGAGTCCAACCTTTCAGTGCTTTTGTGACCTTGTTAGCATTTGGCAATATATTCTCACTTGTCGCACTTGGATGGAGGTCTTTGTTGTAAGAATAAGCGGTATCTTCTACGATGGGGAAGGATAAGTGACTGAGAGGTGATGGGAAATTATCATGGCTTCAGCACATTAAGACCTACTTAGGTACAGCTATATTTCATTCCTTATTATGCAATAAGCTGGTGGTTATTTGAACAATCCAACAACTCCAAAGCTAGATAAGCCGACATACAATGGACTGGAAATTCAACTTTTAAGAAGACTAACTGTGAGACCTAGAAAATACAAAGTTGAGAAGCACCAAAGGTGCTGGATTGACAAAATGGAGGCAGTGAAAGTCAGAAAATCTAATTTAAAACCCATTCAAAACTGCATCAAGAAGTATGTAGCTCGTGAAGAAAATCCCAAACCAGTGATTGCAGGTTCTCAGGCAAAGAACCAAGAAAAGACATGGAAAAGGCAGAAAGCAATTTTAATTGTGCAATGGATAGCTAGTGCTAGCAAAACCAGATCCCTAGCAAGCACTGCTTAAAACTAAAGCCCTGCAGACCAAATTCAGGGTTGGTACAACCATATGTTGCAACTATGACCTAGCAAAGAAAGACAAACCAAGATAGGGCTGCAAGTACATGATACTTCAGCAAAATGTGAAGGGATTATTGAGCTAACTTAGAGCAAAGCAATTTTCAGCCGCTTCACAACATTTATGAAATAACAACAAAGTCTAACTTACAAGTTCCCAGGAAAAGAAAGTGACTGCATCAGGTAATTTGAAAATCAGCTGAACCACAAAACCATTTAGAAAAGCCATGAATCCTGAGTTAGATGATCTGAGAGGTTTGGACACATGGAAGGATCACATTCAAATCAAAACTGGTATTTTGGAGAAAAAATGCTTGAGGTAACAAATTGCTACAAATTTGGGCAATAACAGGTCAACACATTATTTTTCTCCACAGGAAGAGTAGCCACTGATGTTTTTGTCTGACAAAGCCTTAATTGAGTCTACAGATACATTTTAAATAATCTTAAGTTAAAAGCCTTCCACCACAATTTCAAACAAAGTATACGATTCTAGGAAGGACCAAATTCAACAGAAGGTTTCAGACACCAAGTGAATGACGAGATGATTTTATGAAATACCTGTATACAGGCTGACTGAAGAATAAGATTGTGGAGGTCCAGTAGCAGAATTAATATGAGAATTCATTGAAGTCAGTGTTGCTGTTGTTCAATATCAGACTTGTGGCATTCCAGGGAAGAGCTCATTCTAGAAAAAAGTTGGAGTGATAAATAGTAGTCCATTAACAGAACAGTGCAGAACTGAGAGGTGATGATAAATAGTGGCTGAAAAATCTACCAATGACAACATAGCTTCTGTAGCATAGGAATGTAAAAAAAAGCACCAGAGAAGATGGCACGAAGAGCACATGACACCATTATACCCCACTAAAGCTGTGACACCAGATGATCATAGTGAGCCATATACATTGCAGAATGTTTGCCCCTTAGAAGAGTTAGCTATTTGAGATGAGTTTGATTTCTTGTTGTCACATGCACTGTCATATATAGTGAAAAGTGATTTTTTTTTTGCACGCTATACAGGTAGACCATACCATACACTGTGCATCAGATAGCAGAACAGAGTGCAGAATAGAGTGTTACAGCCATAGAGAACTTTAAGGGGGCATAGCTTTAAATTAAGGGGGGGTAGATATAGGACTGAAGTTAGGGGTAGGTTCTTCACTCAGCGAGTCATGAGTTCATGGAATGCCCTGCCAGTAGCAGTGGTGGACTCTCCCTCTTTATGGGCATTTAAGCGGGCATTGGATAGGTATATGGAAGATAGTGGGTTAGTATAGGTTAGGTGGGCTTGGATCGGCGCAACATCGAGGGCCAAAGGGCCTGTACTGCGCTGTATTCTTCTATGTTCTATGTTCTATGTTCTAGAAGGTATATATATATAGAGAGAGAGATCAACATGAATATGTGAGAGGTCTTTTCAAAAGCCAGATGACATCAGGGAAGAAGCTGTTCTTGAATCTATTTGTACATGCATTCAAACTTTTATATCTTCTGCCCGACAGAAGACGGTGGAATAGAGTATAACCAGGGTGGGAGGGGTCTTTACCAAAGTAACTTCTCAATGTTCTCAGGATCCAAAAAAAGATACCATTACATGTGAGGCCTTAAAGAAGCTGAATAAGTTTTGCCTGGAGGGGAGATATTCTATTTATACATGAGAACATTGGCCCCAATTATGTGTTCTGGAATGCAGATATAGATGTCAATGGAGATTTCACCAACTGGCACAGTGGCTCAGTGGTTAGCATTGCTGCCTCACAGCACCAGGGTCCCAGGTTTGATTCCAGCCTTGGGCAACTGTGTGGAGTTTGCACATTCTCCCTGTGTCTGCGTGGGTTTCCTCCCACAGTCCAAAGATGTGCAAGTCAGGTGAATTGGCCATGCAACCACTGAGATGGATGAACATTTTTCATTGTTGAAGCAACTGATAAATTGAATAAAAGGCTTCATGATAATCTGAACACAAACATCAAGTGTCTCACTTTCAAACTTGATTTCTTTCTTCCCAGAGTGTTTCAGTGGCCTATAAACCTGATGAAAGGTATGAGCTGTACTCCCCATGTAGCTCTCCCATATTCTAGCCCAAAAATGGTTTCCTGCTAAATACACAATTAGAAATTTGAAAATTGCAGGCATCTAAACTTGTGCTATAGCCAGAATGTTCTCATATTGCCCAATTTTCTTTATTGGTATAATTATTATTTGCTCTTGAAACAAACCAAAGCAATATGGCAAGATTATTTGTGATGAGATTCATTCATGTCACATAAACTGCATCGTGTCATATTTAGAAACTGCACTACTTATCAGGCTTTCTCACTTTATAGCTTCTGGTAGTAATATAACTGATGTTGTATAAGGACATCACAACAGATTTTACTCTTTTGGGTAAGTAATATAAGTTCAGAAGACTTAGGCTGAATGGATATGCAAATACTGAAACTGAAGTGCCAATGTTACCACTAAAATGTGCAATGTACAGTGTAATTCACAGTAACATTTCAGATTAATCTCAGTGTTCCTTTATTCATAAGATAAAAGAAGGAAAATGATCAGTTTGAAATCTTCAGCATAGGTAGGTGGGTATGCCACTCTGCCTGACTGACTTCATTTGTATCCTAAGGACATATTACTTTTGCTGACAGAATTTAAGGCATTTATTCCACAAAGATTAGCATAACTCAGCTTATTGAAGTTTTTTTTTGCAAAACTACCTCAACCTGTTTGTTTCATTTAATACTCCCTCTCAGGTCATAATTGATGTGATAATACAGTTTTATGGATTCCTGACCTGACTAGCTGGATTTTAACATTTGAGTCCCTTCCATTGAGGGAAACCATCAATGTGACTATGATTCACTAGTGACAGGGTGTCCATGGTCCCCCTGGGAGCATGGCCACCTTTCTGTCCTTATAATGTACTTTTGTTTGGTGGTAAGTTTAACTGAAGTTTGACCATTTGGTTTTGAATTGCTATCAGATGAGAGGCCTGAGAATGTGTATCAATGTCTGTGGGCCATTTTTGAGGATTACCCCTTGCCAAAAGGTGGGCTCAGTGTTATTGTCTACCTCTTGATAAAGAGTTGTCACTCCCACTGGAGAGCAAAGTGGTTCGTTAAGGCAACAACTTATTCACTCCAGCCCAGTGAAGAAGAGGCACAATAGCTCAAGCTCAGGTCATGCACTTAGAAATTTAATAAGCCAGCAATCTCGCACTGCTTACATTAATTATTCGATGAAATGCACTCAATAGCTGATGCCAGCACTCTCCATGCCATGGCTTCCTCCTCCCTAGAAGTATGGGACCATTAGACCTTCACACAACAAGGTCAAATTCTGTAACTCACAAGACAGGTATCTTGCCATTGTGTGAGCAATCAGGATGAACAGATAAGCTTTTGCTCAGCTTGCATAGCATTCTGCCAGACCAAGACCATTAATATTTCAATAAAGTTCATAAAATACCTGCTTGGTTTGATGATATTGATAATGATAGAGTTGTTGACACTTATCCAGATGAAGAGCATAAGGAACCTGCTGACATCTTGTTGAATCAGAACAGCATACAATTTATTAAGATCCATTAATCATCCAATTTGATGCGTTCTTTGAGCACTATTCATTTTAAGTGACAGTTGACCAATGGCAATGTGCTTTCTGCTTCCAAAGTTTTAAGTCCCAGTCAGGAATTTATGCTCAACTGTTCAACAAGCTGATAGTTCTTTGCCTTTATATGTGGTTGAGGATTTTCCTGATCTGTGCCCTGAGACCATCATAGCTTTGCTTTTGAAGACCTATTTATGGAGAACCTTGACGTTGAGGCCATTGGAATCTTTCCAGAATACCTCAGCACACTTGCTGTCAGTTCCACTGAACGTGAAGGATTGGGATGATGTCTTCAATCCAGTTTTTCCAAGTTAGCATGACACAGCTGGAACTTTCAAGAGTAATGTCGATGTTGATATGTAGACAGCCTCCATAATAAACAAGCATCTCCCCAAGAACACTAGGGTGAAACTATTGGAGCTTGGATGAAAATTAAATGATCTTGTAAATCTTGCAGTCTTTGCTTGGTGTGAAGATGTGGGAATCATTGTACAGTACCTTAACCAGCATTTCTTGTGAAGTTGTCCAATGAGGTTTTACACTTGTCACAGCATCTTCTGATGTCTGATGCTACAATGGAGAGACAACATCTGGAATACCGTGTACAGTATCAATCTGTTGGTTCTTGTTCTCTTTGGCAATCCGTCATGACTCGCTTCCATCCTAAAAATTAGATCTCAGGTGGGTAAGACTCTAATACAAAATCTGCTGTCTCTGTCATAGATGGGGTCAGACAGTGTTTGGGGGAATGGAAGAGTGGGAAGTCTGAGTTGCCACGTGCTGCTTTCTTTGCTAATGTTTGACTTCAGCTTGTCATCAGCTGTCAGACAAGATCCTTCCCAGATGCTTTCCTTTCCCTTTTGGGTGGTCTTAGGCCAAGGTTTCTCAAGTGTTGTTGGGTATGTTGGATGTTTTCAGGAAGGGCTTTGAAACACTCTGTCTGCCCACCTGTGGCTCACTTGCCATGTCAAAGCTCTGAGTCAAGCACTTGTTTTAAGTGTCCCATGTCCCCCATGTAGGAGAATTCTATGGCCTGTCCAATGTAGCTGATCGAATGTGGTCTGTGCTTCATCAGGCATGTAGACTTGAGTGATAAAGCAGATGATTGAATGTCTATCTTTCTAATGAATTTGTAGTATCTTGCAGAGGTAGCTCTGCCAGTACCTTTTTGGGCTTTTGAGGTACACAATTTTTCCACCATTGTGTTCTGATGGTCTATCAACTGAATAGAGATTAGGTTTTTCCAGGCACCTCTTTATAAAATTTGACAAAGTATTCTTTGCTATTCATACCTCTCTATTTAGAAGTATGAATAGCACAGAATACTTTGTCAAATTGGCATAAAGGTAGGTCCAGTGGATTATATTGAAGCTCACATTCACCAACCATTTCAAGAAGGTGAGAAACTGAAATGTATTCTTGGTTCAGTACTGAGCTGGTATGGTCTTCATGTTTAGCGAATGGGATTTCCCCTTCAGCCACAGGTCATTGAAGGAAGGATGCAAACATGGTGGCACTGGCGAAGCACAGCTGGTCAGGCAGCATCTGACGAGCAGGAGAGTCGACGTTTTGAACATAAGCTCTTCACCTTGAATGTCATGGAGGCCAAAGGGGGCTGTGAGACAAATGGGAGAGGGTTGGAGCTGATGGGAAGGTTGCCAGGAATGTGATAGGTAGATGGGGGTGGGGGTGATATGGATAGGTTGGAGAAGAGGGTCGAGCAGATAGAAATTAAGAAGGAAGATGGACAGGTAGGACAGTTCAAGAGTTTGGTGCTGACTTAGAAGGTTGGATCTGGGATAAGGTGGGGCAGGGGAGATGAGGAAACTGGTGAAATTGACATTGATTCCATGTGGTTGGAGGCTACCTAGGTGGAAAACGAGGTGTCTAGTGCGTGTGTCCCAGAGATGTTCTCTGAAACGTTCTGCAAGTTGGCATCCCTGAAGTGGAGGAGACTGCATCATGAGCAATGGACACAAGAGATGAGGTGTTTGGATGTGCAGGAAAATCACTGCTGGATATGGAAGGATCTTTTGGGGCCTTGGATGGAGGTGAGGGGGTAGGTGTGTGCGTAGGTTTTACACCTCATCTTTTGTGTCCGTTGCTCTCAATGTGGTCTCCTCTGCATCAAGGAGACAGGACACCAACTTATGGAAATTTCAGAGAATGTCTCCGGGACACACACCTTAAACAACTCCACCGCCCTGTGACCGACCACTTCAACTCCCTCTCCCACTGTGCCAAGGACATGCAAGTCCTGGGCCACCTCCACCACCAAATCCTAGCCACCCAACGACTGGAGGAAGATCATCTCATCTTCCATCTAGGGACTCTCCAACCACAGGGAATCAATGTTGATTTCACCAGTTTCCTCATTTCCCCTCCCCCCAGCTTATCCCAGATCCAACCCTCCAATTTGGTACTGCCCTCTTAAACTGTCCTACCTATCCATCTTCCTTTCCACCTACCCGCTCCACCCTCTGCTCCGACCTATCACTTTCGCCCCATCTTCATCTACCTACGGCATTCCCAGCCACCTTCCTCTCAGCAACCAAACACCCTCCCAATTTATCTCTCAGTCCCCATGTGCGCCCCCCTTCCCACATTCCTGAAGAACTTATGCTGGAAAAGTTGGCTGCCCCGCTCCTCAGATGCTGCCTGACCTGCTGTGCTTTTCCAGTGCCACACTTTTTGACTCTGATCTTCAGCATCTGCAGTCCTCACTTTCTCCCTGCAAATGTGGTGGGAGCAGTGCAGAGAAGACTAATACCTGGAATTGGCAGGTTGTCTTATGAGGAAATGAGGACAGGTGAGGCTTTTACCTGATAGAATATCGAAAAATAAGATGTGACCTGATTGAAATATATAAGATACTGGAGTGTGTTTGACAAGGGAGATATGGAGGAGATGCTTCCTCTTACGGCAGTGTCTCAAACTGAAGGTTACCATTTCAAAGTAAAGAGTAAACCAGTTTAAAACAGAGATGCAGCATGTTCTGTTTTCCCCCAGAGGGTTGTGAGTCTTTTGAACTTTCTTCCTGAAAAGGTAATAGAAGCAGAGTCCTAAAATGGAGTGATTACTTTAAGCAAGGAGGTGAACGTTCATTGAGGTGGGAGGAATCTGGATTTGAGGTTACAGTGAGATCAGGCCTGATCTTATTAAATGAAGGAGCAGGCTGAAGGGGCTACATTACCTATTCCTACTCCTTGTTTCTATGTTCATAATTAGGCCGTGCAGCCACTTCTAAAATTCCAACAGAAGTCAAAGATCTGTGTAAGTTTCAGCTCCAGCTCAGTTGTTAGCACTCATGTCACACTCCATGTACTTGGTCACTTCGTTTATGCTGGTGTTCCAATGCAATACCATAAGTGTTGCATTTTCAGAGGTGCTGAATTTCTAATGAGTCTTTTTTTTCTGAGACCCTACTTGTTTTTACACTGAAGGACATATTTTACCATTTGAAGCAAGAACATGGGAGTTAGTTTCAGTGATCTGACAGCTGTTCTCCTTTGATCTACGTTCCAAAAGCAGCCAATCTGATCATTACCACTTGCTGTTTGTGGGAGCGTGCTGTTTAGAAATTGGTTATGACATTTATTTCTTTCAAAGGTGATTCCACTTCTAAGAGTTCTTCATTGATTGTGAATTCTTTCAGTATGCTGGGAAAGACACATGATAAATGAAAGTTTTTGTTATATATATATATCTACTGATTGACAATGTGATTAAATGTGTTGCATGTTTTGTTTGTTTTAAAGCTCCCTGTAACCTCAACATCACATCTCGAAATGGCACGATCTACTCCCCTGGGTTTCCAAATGAATATCCAAACTCAATGGATTGTAGTTGGCTCATTACAGTACCTCCAGGACATGGGATTTACATCAATTTCACACTGCTCCAGACAGAACCAGTGAACGACTACATTGCTGTATGGTATGACCTATATTTACTTGCAAACAAAATTACATGTGGAATGAACATAATTGTTAAAGTATAATGTTAATATTGCAAGGACAAAATGTTGAATTATGCTTCATATTATGTTTAAGCCACTACACTTGATAAATATGGCTGCTGTTATAATGTGACAGTATTGCATAGTTAGAGCAAAACTAAACTACCTCGGATATTGTTTACTGTGTCGCAGAACCAATATTTATTTTCAGGATATTCCAACTTTGCAGATGATTTCCAATCTGTTCTGAATTTGCAATGACATTCCTGATATTTAAATGCCATTTGTTTCCTTTTGCTACAAGTGGGATTAGCATTCAGAATTTCCACACTGACCTGCAAGTCACAAATTAGGCCCTTTCCTGACTTGCAAGTTGTGAGACTGCCCCCCAAACCCCATTCTCACCTTAGTTTTGTTTCTGAGAGAGGGGTATGCACTGTGGTCATGATTTGCAAATTGAAATAGTGTACGGCTACTGAAGTGGGCAGCTGTGCCTGGGGGCAAGCCAAGGCAACAAGGCCTGGGGCTTGAGAGCATCTTCACTTGTTGCCATTCTCAAAGAAAAGCATCCCCACTATCATCAACTAGGACTTGGAATCAGACAATACCAATAAAAGCCACCGCCCCATCAGTGGTATTGCCATTCAATAGAGATGCCAGGTAGACTTGTACTCTCAGGCTCCTTTATCCCAGAGGGGGATCTGCTGCTGCTTGGATGGATGTACATTAGTGAGCTTCATGAAGGCTTTCTCTCTGTCAGCTCAAGCAAATTATCCTTCACAATTGACCACCGCTTTGCTCATTATGTATGCACTATGGTTTAAGATGCCACATTTTTGCTATCATGTAGATTCATCAGCAGCCAACCTATTCACCACTCTTGGGGCCTTTTGGTATTTCTACTGTGGGTGACTTATTTAAAACACCAGGTCAAACAATACCAGCCACAAATAGGCCTTAACTAAGCTTCAATAAGGAGGGAGATAAAAAGAGTACACAGTTAGCAATTCATTGGAAAAACAAATGTACATTACAGAGCACCAAAGGAAATGCACATATTCAAGGGAACCTCGATTATCTGAACGTGATGGGCGGGCACTATGTTTGGACTATCAATTATCTGGTTAATTGATTAAATGCTTTTCTTCTGGGGCTTGGAGTTGTTAAAGTTTGCACCCCGTTCAGGAGACTGCAGAAGCGCACACCACATGAGGTTCCGCCCTGACCCTGCGCCTCCCCTGCCCCCGAGCCCGTACAACACCGTCCCCCCAACCCCGTCCCATGCAACACCTCCCCCACCCCCCACCCCCTGCCCCCAACCCTGTCCAACATTGCCCCCTCTCTGGGGCAGCCGGACTGTACACCAACAAGACTGCTGCTGCTGCAGTTGCCTTTGTGTGATAAGTCTCCAAATAGCACACACACGTCTGTTTTGACAGGTTCCACCTTTGCCCTTACAGGACAATGTTAGAGAGATCGTGTGGGGAAGGAGGGTTTAGGGTAAACCCCTGTGTAGAACTCCAGGAAAAGTGTGGGGAGAAAGTGAGAGAGGGCGAGCAGTCAGTCATTTGGAGACGGTGCCTGTTTAAACACTGTAAACAAAAGACACGATCACTGTTGGAGACGCGTCTTTGATGTAATGTTTCCATCGGGACCTTAAGATCTCCTTTGGCTAATCCGATATTCCGATAATTGGTATTGAGATAATTGAGGTTCCACTGTTCACAGGAAGAGTGTGCAAACTCCACACAGACAGACACCGAAGGGTGAAATTTGACCTCGGTCCCTGGCACTGTGAGGCAGCACTGCTAACCAGTGAATCACTGTGCTGCCCTGCACTGAGTGCTTTATCATGTTAGAACACTGCTTAAGGGAGTTCTACGCTTTCCTCTATGCCCAGTGTTGAATATCTCGTAATTTTTTACTTGAAGAAAGGAGAGCCTTCAAACAGTTGAAACTATGAACTTTGCCTTTCCGCCTGTTGTTCAAGAAATGAAACAAAAACAAATACCAAATGTGACATTTGCTTTTGGGACCAAGCTGGGACTGACAGCCTTTCATGCAACAGCAAACATACTGTCAGTAAATTTACAGATTGCTTCACCCAACTCACATTGATTGGAATCGGGTGCTGATTAAACCCTGACTGATTTTGCACAGCTATCGAGCACCTTATCATACTGAAAGTGATAGTCCTCCTGCTCAGTTCCTTCATTTTCCTTCCCAGAAGATTGCTGCTGTTTTCCCAGCTCCTCAGCTTCCATCACATCCCTTCTTTGACCTGCTTTTTGGTCCTGTATCTAAGTAAGGATGTGCTGGCTTTGGAGGGAACCAGAGGAAATTCACAAGAATGATCCCAGGCACGAAGGGCTTGTCATATGAAGAGAAGTTGAGGATTCTGGGTCTGTAATCGGTGGAGTTTAGAAGGATGAGGTGGGGGGGTGGGGGAATTTAATTTAAACTTAAAGAATACTGAGGCCCAGAAAGAAGGGATGTTGAGAAGTTTATTCTCAGAGGACCCAAGGGCAAAGTCTCAAAGTGAAGGGACATTCCTTTAGAACTGAAATGAGAAAGGGTTTTTCCAGTCAGAGGGTGTAGAATTTGTAGAACTTATTGCCACAGGAGGCTATGGAGGCCAAGTCATTGAGCACATTTAAGATAGGTTGTTGATTAGTAAGAGGATCAAACGTTGTGGGGAGAAGGTGGGTGAATGGCGTTGAGAAACCTATCAGCCATGATCAAATGCCAGAACAGATTCAATGGGCCAAATGGCCTAATTCTGCTCCTATATCTTATGGTTTAATGTTCTCTGTTCTAAGATGCTTTTTTTGTGCAGTTTTCAAATCCTGATCTTGCACTTCTTTAAAAATAATGCAATACACAAAAATTAAAAGTTGGCCATTTGGAGTCTTACAGATTTACAGAATCGAAATAGATCCTTCGGTCCATGCCGACCAGATATCCAAAATAAATCTTGTCCTATTTCCCAACAACTGACCCATATCCTCGAAACTTTTCCTATTTATATACCCATCCAGATGCTATTTAATGCTTGTAATTGTACTAGGCTCGACCACTTCCTCTGGCAGCTCATTCAATGCATGCATTATCCTCTAGATAAAAAGTTGCTCCTTAGATCCCTTTTCAATCTTTCCCCTCTCACCTTAAACCTATGTCCTCTAGTTTTGGACTCCCCTACATGGGGAAAAGCCCTTGTCTATTTACCCTATCCATGCCCCTCATGATTTTATAAAGCTCTATGAAGTCACCCCTCAGTCTTTGACATTCCAGGGAAAATAGTTCCTCCCAATTCAGCCTCTCTCTGCAGCTCAAAGTCTTCAATCCTGGCAACGTCCTTGTAAGTCTTTTCTGAACCCTTTCAAGTTTCACAACATTCTTCCAACAGCAGGAAGACCAGAATTGAACGTAATATTCAAAAAGTGGCCTAACCAATGTTTTGTACAGCTGCAACCTGACCGTGATTGTTTTAGAAGCTGGATTCTGATAGGTTTTGAGATACACGCTGTCATCAGGTGCCTTTGGGTTGAAACAAAATAAATGCCAGCAAAAGCTTTTGTATTGGTTAAAAATGAGAAGTTGACACCAGCTCAGAGGAGATATAACAGATGGGCCCATTGACTGCCAGCAAATCAGATGCCTCCCCCTCCTTGAAGTGCATTTGAGGAGATTTGCCCTCCAGTTGTACTGTTCATAGAAAGTGGTTTTGTGTCTAAATGCAGATTGAGTCCCACATGGGGCTTAACTTGACACTGGAATGAGACTAATTTCACTTAGAATTAGTTTAGTCAGAAGATTTGATCATTCGTAAACTAGTTTAACTAGTGCAAAAACAAAACTACAGTCTACTGCAAATAAATGTGTCATGTGCTTGAATGGTGAAAGATGTTGTGTGATTTATTTTTTTCATGAGATATGGATGTTACTGGACAGGCTAGCATTTGTTTTCCATCTCTAATTGCCCTTGAACTGAGTGGCATTTCAGAAGGCAGTGAGATTTACAGACATTGTTCTGTATCTGGAGTTATATGTAAGGACTGGGTAATGATAGCAGATTCCCCTCCCGAAAGGACATAGGTGAACCAGATAGATTATTTACAAAAAAGAAATTAGTGACCATAGTTCTCATGGTCATTGTAATTGAGGCAAGATTTAAATTCAGAATAATTAATTATTTTACTTCATTCAGTCGATGTTAAATTTCACAACCTGCCATGGTAGGGTTTGAATCTATGTCTTAAAAACATTCACCTGTACTCCTGGATTAAGAGTGCATTGACATTATCATTACACAATCATCTCCTCCTTATTTAGGAACTGAGATGACACATTCGATAATTGCTGTGAGCCTTGTTGATTACAGTGTTGTGCTGTTAATACAGCTACTTATCTCAGGACAAAACTCCACATTGCACAAACATATTTTCCTGAGATACAATACATGTTATAAATAGAAAAATAGAGTGACGTGTGAGATGAAGAGTCCTGATTGATAGGACTGTCTCTTTCATATACTTTTCTAATGAGAGATACTTGATTGTTAATGGTTAAATTTGAAATGAAATTATAATTTTAATCTATTAATCCTTAATTATGAACATTACCAACGGATGTATCCATTTAATTAAGCATTCTAACAAAGTTGTTATTGTGGACTCAGTAATTATCCTGGATTGAGTTGAAAATAATAATCTTGCTGTAAAATGGATTGGTACAGTTATACAGTACTTGAGTTTTATTTTAACCATCGAGATCACTAGAATTCCCTAAATCACATTATCTTTTAATCACTCCTGGGTAACCTTTACTCCGTCTGTCCAATAAATGTACTGTTACACGATCAGTCAATTTGCAGAGATGAAGTTTACACCTAGTGTTTCCCCAGTGATACCATTTTGTTGAAGTTGGACGCGGTGCAATACATTTCTTCCAAGATAATTTTCAAAGCAGTTTCATATTTTAGAATGAGATTGCTGCAGTTACATTCAAAGTGTCTCCAAGGGGAAATTGCCACCTCGTATTTTTTAAAATCCTCAACTGAAGTATTAATGTTGATTTTTATAACATATGAACAATGAAATTGTGGGTTAATGAATGTTGTCTTACTTGATGACAGAACTTGCATGGTAATGACTTTTCAAAGGCCAGTAGAAATTGGATTATAAATGCCCTTCTAGCTCATTAAGATCAGCCATTGTTTTCAACTACCTTTCTCGACTTGCATTCTCTCCTTTCAGTGGAAAGCATCAAACGTTGAGCCCAACTGTGGGAAGGGTTCAATCTTAAACTCTCCTGATCAGATACCTGATGACTGAAGGAGTCCATTCTCATGGAAGTTGACAAGCTGCCATAGTTTAAACTGTGATGGTGGCTCAGACTGAGATAACTGCAACACCATCTTGGAATACAATCTTCACGTTCTCAACTCAGTCATCTACTGATACACTTGCTGTACTCTTGCAGGCCAAGATGACACATCATTAGAGGCAGCAAGAGCCAACCAGAGGGGAGGAACCAGGACTGCCATGTTCAAATGCACAGGGAGGAATCTGTGTTGGCCATTGTTGGGACATCAGTTGTTGACTTCACAGTCAGAGGCCTTTGAAATCGTTGAAGATGAGACAATGCTCATAATATATTTTTCTTCTCCCATACTGCATCTCCCTTTTCCAAAGTAGTGCAGATTTAATGCATTAGTACAATCTTGCACTTTTTACTTCCTTTCTTTCCTTGGATCAAAGACTTTGCCCTTGTGCTTTTCTCCTGGCAGATAGCCCAAAAAAAGTGCAACCTGGCCAGTCAGTGGAAGCACAGTTCACCGCTACAGCCCAGATATTGTCACTGGTCATTTCAAGGATATAGAGGCAAGATCTGCATGTGAGAGCTCCAGGATTAGTCTGCAGCCAGGGCAGGAAGCAAAGTTAACATAGGTACCAGTTCATCAGAAGGTGAGATTATGAATTACTCTGCTGCAGAGGATTCTGATGAGCACCTCAGCCTAATGCCAGTAGAAAAAAAATGCATAAAAAAAGACAGTGCATAACTAAATTGTGAAGTCTGTGATCAATGCCAAGGCGCATAATTCAAACCTTGATGTCTGTCTCTTCCAGAATGGAAGTGGGAGCCAACTCTATCGACACATGGGCATCCAAATGTGCTGCTGTATCTGATGATCAATGTTGGTTGATTACAGTCCAAGCAGATTACACCAAAAGTGTGTGTGTCATAGTGAAAGTTCAGACTGAAGTCGTGCAAGATGAGCTCGTAAGCTGGGACTACTGTGACCATAGCTGCCAAACAGAGTTAACAAACTGACCCCATAGGTCAACAATAACACTGAACATTAAGTCAAGGTTGAAGTTAATCTTTCACTGTACTTCTATCAACACAGAAATGTGTAAATGTCTAATATGTTTAAAAAGGGCTTGGAGGGTGTGACAGCATCCACCGTCTTGACTTTGAGCAGAAAATTACAGAAAATTAAAATAAGCAATATCAATTTACAAGTCAATTTTGCATTGTTTGTTGTTCATGTCTGCATTCCATCTCATTCTTTCTTGTTTCTCTTCATGCATGCTTTCAGTTTCACTTTATTTTATTTGGCTGCCTTTTCTATCTCACTTCCTTTTTCTCATCAACTGTTTCTGTTTTTGGCTTACTTCCTCCTCTTTTTCCTCTTTCTCTCTCTGTCTCACCTGAGAACTCCTTGAAGTAATTCAGGGACGATGAACTAACTCTTTTTGAATTCAGGATAATTAGAAAATGCACTGGGCCATAACAATGTTTTCAAGTCAGTTGATGGAAACCCAGCATAAATTCTGAAATCCATTTCATATTTTTTAGTAGCTGTCAATGTGAATTTTACAAGGTACTTATTCTGCTTTAGTTGTCTCTTGTTATGCTTATGTAGTTATCACATATAAACCAAAGATGTGCACTGAGAGAATACTAGGTATTTGATACAACAAAAACAGAAATTGATGGCGAAATTCAGCAGGTCTGATAGCAAGTATGAAGAGAAGAACAGTTAACATTTCAAGTTCAGTGACCCATCTCCAGAACTGGGTATTCAATTATTGCTTTAGAAACTGAAACAGAAATTAATGTTGTCTTCATTGTGTTAATGATTTGCTCAGGTGTAGGAAGGACAGAAAAAAAGACTTTAGAAGTAACTTCTGTTTTATGTTGTCTTTGGCAATGAATATTCTTGACTACTTAAGGTGAGCTGCTTAGCTCAATTGGCCAAATGACTAGCGTGTGAAGCAGATTAATACCAATAGCACAGGTTTCAAACTCCATTCCAACCGAGACAGAATAGATGCCTGACTCTGCAGTAGTACAAGATCTGAAAGATGAACAACAACTGGTTTTATTAAATATATTGAAATAGAAACTGAGGGCACTTTACTTGGATCCCAAATGCTCCGGGCTCCAGTTTCGTGTGATCTGATCATAATGACATAGCTTCTTTCATGCGTGCTCAGTGGTTATACCCTAAGTAAAAGCATAATTCCGTATACTATATAGCTTCTACATGTTATTGTAGTTTGACAAATAATCTTCAAGAACCTGCCTTCGGGGAGAGAACTCAAGAAGAGGAACCTTCAAACTTAATAAATTTAGCAAATGGTGCAATGTTAAACAGATAAATGTTTGAAATATTCATTCATCTATGTTGCCTAATTAAGCAAACTGTGTATCTCACCCTCCACAACAATACCCAGGAAGCTCTGTTCCAGTTTGCTTATTAGCCAGCAATTCACCTTTTAACATCAGGCATCTCTTGCTTGTCTAAATGTTTGAAATATAATTTTCTGACAAACAGAAATGATGTTAGAAGGCTTTGATCTTGAGGTCACATTTGGCAATGATCTCGCAGCTCTTATTCTCAAGGTCAGATTAAGCACTGTTTGAGATTTTGCTCCTATGTTAATAGAAGTTCAATGAAAAACCAACGTCAACCTTGACTTAATGTTCAGTGTTATTGTTGACCTATGGGGTCAGCTTGATAACTCTGTTTGGAAGGTGCAAAGATGACGGAAGTCATTGGGTGCCTGATGGATGACTGAACATAGAGCTAGGCTTGCCCGTGGAAACCACTATACATCCTTGCCTGTGGCTCATTTCACAAGTGACTTCACTTTGTTCTGGACTCTCCACAATCCTGCAATTCCAGTGTTGTTCTACCAGCAGTAGCCATAGCCTCCTTGGCATCCTGCCAGTCAACCTTTGGTTGTTCAGCAGTTCTTGTTCAGCAAGACATCCCCTCAGAGGAAGGCCTACCGATAGCCTCAACGTTGCCAGATTGGCATCTGGTTCAGAGGACCTTTACCAGAAGCGGTAGCATGGACCTCTCATCAGTTCTCCAGCTGCCTGGCAAGATCCATGCCTCGACCAAGTTCTTCTGCTGAATGTATGATTAATCTTATCTGAGAAACACAGGAGCACAACATCTCAACTAAAGATTTAAAGCTAGAGACAAAGACTATTACTGAATTCCAAGCTCTCAAGCCAAATGGATGATCCTGGAAAGTATTATTGTATGGTGCATCACTTGGATAACTGCAATAAACTTAAGCAGAATTATTTAATCACTTTGCTGTCTGAAATATTCTTCTATGGATTTATCTTCAAAATAATGACAGATTGGATTTTGGAAAGACAAGTTTAGCCCTGGGAATATTGCACAACTGTTTTCATGTGGATTTTTGAAGCCTTCTCTGATATAAATTTCAAAATACTGGCAAAGTTACTAATTTGAGACAAATCTTAATTTTTCTGCTAGAGATTAAATACGATGTGTATGGATTTAATGTGCAGAGCGATATGAATATCGATGATCTGTTACAGACAACTCATCTTAATGTTGCTAAAGTTTGTTTTTAATATGTAGCTGACACATAAAAGTTCAAAAAACAAAACAGTGCAACCATATAATCATGAGTAAAAATCGATAATTGTATATTGTCACTAATTTTCAGGCACACTTGTCTTCTTTCGTTATGCAGGGATGGGCCTGACCAGACCGCTCTACAACTAGGCATTTTCAGTGGCAACACAGCTCTGGAATCAGCTTACAGCACCACAAATCAGGTTCTTATCAAGTTTCACAGTGACTTCTCCGGAGGAGGATTCTTTGTTCTCAATTTTCACGGTCAGTCTGTTTCCGCAGAGCATGCTTATAAATTTTTATTAAAAGCAAATTTTGAACATTTGCAGATTAAACTGGTGAGAAGGTCTTTTATAAAGTATTATTTGCAGCAAGGAATGACATTAATTAGAATGAAATGTTCCTAAATGAACATGGAATCTCAGACATGCAGATGCCATATAGTTTTAGTAGACATGCAGTTATACTGGGATGGAAGATACATATCATTACCCCCATTTGTTTTTAAAGAAAACCCCCATGTTTTTAAAGAAAAAACATGATGTTGCAGGGTTTGAAATGCCAGGGTTTAATCTCCTATTGAATAGATGTGCTCTTATAAGAGGCAAAAATAGCTGATCTTGTGGCAATGAGCCAACAGAAATCTCAAAATGGGTTTCATCTGCCAGCATAAATTTCACAACTTTCCAGTTAGAGAATTGAGATTTTTCTTGTGATTTAACCCATCTTTCACTATACCTTTACTGTGGAGTTGTACAGGTGCTACCTGCTACACTGTTAGCTCTCTACCAGCTCCCAGATGTGGGGAGGCTTTACGCACATATTTTTAACATCTGATATGACAGTCTCCTTCTCAACTCTAATTTCCAACTTCTTTCGTACACTTTTTTGGCTTTGTAAGTGTTTCACTGTAGTCATTGTTCCTTGGAACTATTGCAGTTTCAAAAATTATCATCAATGTAAAAAAAAAGCAATTGCTGTAACTGTGACAGACCAATGCACTTGTTAAGAAGATCTCAATGTTTTATTAACCTCAGAATTCACTGGCATGGGGTTTAAGGGGATAAAGCACTTCAACCATTAGCTCAACATTTGGCTGATTTGACATGACTGTGTATTTCCAGCTTTTTCTGTTTCTATAACAGAAACCCTCAATTACATTGGAATTTAGCCTTATTGCACTGTCACTAGCTCTCAATTAACTTTTACACAGAACCTCAAGATTGTACAATCGCTCACTTCCCTTTCTTTGTAAAGCACAGGATATGATAACTCAAGCTTCATGTCAGCTGGTTACAATCTTAATTTAATTTTTCTTTCCTATATTTCACCCTTTGTCCTTGCCACTGATATTGTCATTAAAAGATTCCTGTTTGAGCAGTGTGTGTAAACCATGATGTTCTTGTGCAGTGTGATTATTTCTGCCACCATACACATCACACAAAGGTAGTACAGCAACTGTGCTAACACGTCACAATACCTGAGTGGGAGACAAGGTTACAAAAGATAGAAATGTCTATGAAAAGAGTATGCAAACCCATTTTATATATATCTATATATATATTATACATTCTTACTGAACGAACACTTGCTTTTCTTCTACACACAAATAACCCAGTGGTAGATTCTTGATATAAGTGTGAATGCCTGAGGCCTCTAAGACTGAATGAATACCAATGCATAATGCTAAGACTGATGTGCATTGGGACGCTTCGTATAAATTTTAAAAATTATTTCATGGGATGTGGGCATTGCTGGTTCGTCAGCATTTATTGCCAATCCCTAGTTGCCCTTGAGAAGTTAGTGATGAGCTGCCTCCTGGAATTGCTGCAGATCACCTGCTGTGGGTTCACCCGCAATGCCCCGAGGGAGGGAATTTGGGGTTTTGACACACCAACAGTGAAAGATTGGTGAAAAATTCCCAAGTCAGGATGGTGAGTGGCTTGCCTGGAAATTTGCAGGTAGTGGTGTTCCCACATATCTGCTGCCCTTGTCCTTCACATGGAAGTGGTCATGGGTTTGGAAGATGCTGTCTGAGGATCTTTGGTGAATTTTCTGCAGTACATCTTGTCAATAGTACACACTATTGGTACTAATCATGGGTGGTGGAGGGGTCAGATGTTTTTGAATGTGGTGCCAATCAAGTGGGCTGCTTTCTCCTAGATGGTGTCAAGCTTCCTGACTGTTGTTGGAGCTGCAACCATCCAGGCAAATGAGGAGTATTCCATCATACTTCAGACTTGTGCCTTGTAGTTGGTGGATAGGCTTTGGGAGTCAGGAATACCTCTTGCTGCAATATTACTAGCCTTTGACCTGTTCTTACAGACACTGTGTTTATGTGGTGAGTACAGTTGAGTTTCTGGGGTCAATGGTAACCCCCATGATCTTGATAGTGGAGGATTCAATGATGGTAACACCATTGAATGATAAGACACAGAAGTTAGATTGTCTCTTCCTGGTGATGGTCACTTCCTGGCATTTGTGACACACGAATGTCACTTGCTGCTAGTCAGCTTGGATCTTGTTGCATCTAAACACAGACTGCTTCAGTATCTGAGGAGTTATTTCTGATGCTGTACATTGTGCAAACATCAGCGAATATCCCCACTTTTGACCTAGTGATGTCAGGAAAGTCATTGATGAAGCAGCTGAAGATGGTTGAGCTGAGGGCATTACCCTGAGGAACCTACACAGAAACATCCTCAAACTGAGATGACAGACCAACAACAACCACAACCATCTTCCGATGTGTCAGGTATGACTCTCTCAGGCTTCTTGATGAGTCACCTGGTCAAATGCGGTTTTGATGTCGAGGGCTGTCATTCCCACCTCTCCTCCGCAATTCAGCTCTTTTGTTGATGTTTGAACCAAGGATTTGAGTGGCCATGGCAGAACCCAAACTGGACTTCACTGAGCATTATTTCTGGCAGGTGCTGCTTGATAACACTATTTATGGCACCGTCCATCACTTCTCTGGTGATGTTTAGCAGACTAATGGGGCAGTAATTGGCTTGGTTGGATTTGTCCTAATTTCTATATATAGGATATACCTGGGTAATTTTTCTACATTGTTGGGTAAATGCCAGTATTGCGACTGTATTGGCTGGGGGAGCAGCAAGTTCTGGAGCACAAGTCTTCAGTACTATTGCCGGAATATTGTCAGGACCCAGTACCTTTGCACTACCAGTACCTTCAACCATTTCTTGGTATCTAAGATGTTGAGCTCCACTGGAGGAGGCTGTGATGAATTATCCACTCGGTACTTCTGGCGGAAGATTGCTGCAAAAGCTGCAGCCTTTTCTTTTGCAACATCGAGATGGGATCTTTCATCATTGAGTTTGGAGATATTTACAAAATCACCTCCTCCAATGAGTAGTTTAATTGTCCATCACCATTCATGACTGGATGTGGCAGGACTGGAGAGCTTTGATCTGATTCGTTGCTTGTGAGATCACTTAGCTCTGTTTATTGCTTAGCTGCTTCTGCTATTTGGCATGCAATTACTCTTGTTGGTGGCATCATCAGGTTGATATCCCATTTCCAGGTATACCTGATGCTGCTCCTGGCAAGCTCTCTTGTACTCTTCAGTGAACCAGGGTTGCTCCCATAGCTTGATGATAATAGTTGAGTGAGGCTGATGCTGAGCCATGAGATTGTGGAATGTGCTGAAGTACAATTCTGTTGGTGTTGATGGCCCTCAGTGTCTTATGAATGCCCAGACTTGAATTGGTAATTCTGTTTGATGCCTGTCCATTTAGCATGGTCATAGTGCCACACAATACAATGGAGAGTATTCTCAATGTCAAGGCGGAACTTGGTTTCCAGAATGACTGTATGGTGATCGTTCTTACCGATAATTTCATGGCCATTTGCAACTGCAACCGCCAGATTGGTAAGGATGAGGTAAAAAAGATTATCCCTTTTGTTGGTTCCTTCATCACCTGCTGCAGACCCAATCTCGCTGCTATGTCCCTGAGGACCTGACCAGCTCAATCTATAGTACTGCTGCCAAACTACTTTTGGTTGTGGACTTTGAAATCCTCGACCTAGAGTACATTTTGTGCTCTTGCCACCTTAACTGTGCCTTCCAAATGTTGTTCAACATGGAGCAGTACTAATTCATCAGGCAAAGGAGGACAGTACATAGTATCCAGCAGGAGGCTTCCTTGCCCATGTCTAACCTGAAACCATGAGACTTCATGGGGTCCAGAGACAATGTCTAGGACTCCCAGGGCAACTCCTTCCCGATTGTGTATCACTGTGCTATTACCTCTGCCAGGTCTGTCCTGCCAGTGGGATAGGACATATCCAGGGATGATAATAGTGGTGTCTGGGACAATGTAAGGAATGATTCCTTGAGTATGACTATGTTTAGCCTGTTGCTTGAATAGTGAGACAGCTCTCCCAAATCTGGCACTGGCCCCCAAATGTTAGGAGGGAGGACTTTACAGCGTTGACAGAGCTGTTTCTGCCTTTGAAGAAATTTCGTGAAAACCTCATCCCCAATCAAACAGAAAGAAGGTCCTCCCTTGATTCAGATGAAATGCTTGGAATTGATGTGGATACTTCTGCCTTTCTTCATGGTTCAGCATCCTTTCCTACTTCTCCCCTTCCCCCACTACTGCAAGCAGGGCCAATTTGTCAGCATTGTAAAGGTTATAAGTGGTGTCTGAAATTTCCGACCTTCTTTACACTACACATGGCCACTGCCAGCCCATCGATCTGCTAATTCAATGTCCAGAAGTTAAATTTGAGCAGAGTTCCTGATCTTAATCAGTTTCCATTGAGTGGGTGTGGATTTCAGCTGAGGGCCAGAATGCTTTCACAGCAGAGCATTCTGGCGACACAGACTGTTTGCAGAATAATATCCTTAGTGAGACTTCATATTGGGTTGTGTTGTACTTCTGATAGAATACTTCACAAAAAAATCTTTACCTTATTGAGACAAAAGGCAAAAACCTTTTCCAAGAGTAAAACACTTCTGTAAGTGCCTATGGCAATGAACCATAATGCAAGTCATTCTTTGGTGCAGCTTACATAAGCTCTTGTCTCCTTCAAAAGTTTAACAAAAACTTATTTCTGTGTATTTTTGACTATGACAAAGTTGAACTATTCCATGAAGGTTAGCACCTGCAAGTTGTAAAATAACTTAATGTTCCGCAACCAGAGGACACGTTAATTGAGAGCATTTAATTAGGTAGGGTAGATTTGATTTAATGGCCAACATGTTGTTAAATTCTGTTAGATTGAAAAGAAATTCACACAGAAGATAAAATCTGTTACTTCTCACAAAACCTTTCACCATCTAATATTAGCAACAGTAGATCCCATGTAGCAGCTTGATATGTGCAACAACTTCAAGGACTGACTGATGAAATCTGCTGCACAATAATTCAAAGCATCTGTATACGATTGTACTTTTTCCTCAAGTTGTTCAAATGTGAAAATGGTTGTCCTAAGTATAAAATACATTCCCCTGTTCCTAATACAAACTTCGTTTCTTCCAATATCGACACAGGGAAATCGTACTGCCTGTTGCCTCTGAATGATAGAAGAAATCACATTAATACCAGGCCAGGGACACTGACTGATATTCTGTAGATACCAAAAGACAAAAGAAAATGAGGCACTTTTATATGTAAAA
>NC_057712.1:31593401-31613930 GCF_004010195.1 Chiloscyllium plagiosum
CTTTGGGTCTCCTGAGGTTGTGAATGCAAGTTTATTAATTCCTTATTACTTATTTATAAGAATCACCAGCCTACAATGCAAAATAAGCCCATCTGAGGGAAGGGGAAGTGGTTTTCAAATGATCTTGCCAGGGATTTTCTGATAAATCAAAAAATGCCTCTTCCTTTAACGTAGAATGGAAATGAATTTTTTATTGAATAAAGTGCATTGAAGCGTATTGAATAATGAGTTAACTTAGTTATTAAGTAAGTAAGTGATTTAAATTGCATTTATTTTCCAGCTTACTGGCTTAAAAAGTGTCAGCAGCCCCCAGTTGTTCCTTTGGCTACAATACTGACTGAGGATGAAGACTATGAAATAGGTAAGTGCAGTATCATTACTACATTTATTTCACAAATATTCATTGTTCATTAACTCATAGATATTTCACTAAGTTAGGGTTCCTAATTTGATGCCAATTGCCTAATATGCTCGCATACTTTGAAATTCTATACATTGTGGTGTGGAGTTAGATCTGTTAGACTTGTCACTGATTTTTAAGAACCAATTTCTAAAGCTAAAGATTCAAAAGATTCAAGTATTTTCTCTCAATGCGTACAATCTTTGTATCACACACTTTAACAGAAGAGAATATGACGAGCTTCCTACTTTTTGAAAAGCAGTTTTGGGGAAGTTTCAGCAAAAAAAGAGCTTGATTTGCAGAATTGGTCACTTTACATCAGATTGAATTTAAATTCAGTGAACAGGGCCAGAAGATATAGTTTGGGAAGATTTTATGCCAGACAGAATCTGGAGTGAGAGCTAATTCCACAGGATATGCAACCATTCATTGCTGATGGAAAGTTCTGAACAGAAGCAAGACAGTGCTTGCATTCATACCCCATCTTGTGCTGACATCATGAACAAAGGTCAACTGATAAGCTGATATCATCAGCCAGACCCTCCTGGCCTGTCTTCCAGATATAATGGTTTGAATTTCATGAGGCATTGGGAATGGGCTTGGAGGAAGGGATGTTGGCAAATGAAGTACAAAGGCATCCTGGCAAGATTCTTGTTTCCTTCCCACTGCCAGACCATTTTGCCAACAGCGGATCAGGTGCCAGATGGTCTGCCTGTCAAGAGTCACTTTCATGAAAAAGTAAGGTGTTAATTAAGTTAATGGAAGCTATTGGAAATAAAATGTACCATATGCAGCTTTTGAATAAGTGCCAGAAAACTAGCAAAAATATTGTACAAAAGTGCAAGATCTTAAAGGGTTACCAAACACCTGCGATACAAGTTGGGATGGATGGTGACTCATAAGAATTCTTTTTTAAAAAAGCACCAGCAAATGATAAGACATTGTGTGGACAAAATCTTGTTTTGATTGATTATCCAGTTTTTTTTTTAAGGTAGATTCAAACAGCATTTATAAATTTAAAGTGGAATAGTCATTGTAGCAATCTTTAATACTCTTCCATAAAGTATTCATTCCGACAATATATTCAGATGTGATTGTTATAATAAATATTCATAAACAGTTATAAAAAAGTAAAAAACAAAAGAACTGTGAATGCTGTAAATCAGAAAATAATTTCTAAAAACAAATTGCTGGAAAAGTTCAGCAGGTCTGGCAACATCTGTGGAGAGAAATCAGAGTTAATGTTTCAGATCAAGTGACCCTTCCTCAGAACTATAAAAAAAGTTCTTGTCTCATACTTAAGTGCACACAAGCCCACACCTTCTCTAGACTTGCTAAGTTAGGTATCAAAGTGCAGATATTGGTAAGGTTCAGAAAGTTGTTTCAGTTATCACCTAATTACAGATATACTGTACCCTGAGATAATATTGCAGGTTGAAAACTCCTAAAGTGGAGGATAACTCATTACAGTGTCCAGTCTATAGCTGGTGAAGCTAACTGAGTTCCTTCCACAAGCTGAGATTTCTCTTTTTTTGAAGTTGGAAGCTGACAGGACATTTGACAGAGTAGGTTTACATTGCCAGTGGCATAAAGATGGTAAAATTATTAAAAACTATTGTCACTCAAGTGCACGCTTCTTCTACTCGAGACTTATTGGTGTTTAATTCTTCATTACTTAACACTAGTAAACTGTGTGGATGAATATTCCACGTACAATTGGTGGCAGCGTATCTACCCCCAAAAAAATCCTAGCTGAACAGGTAAAAGCTGCAGGTGTTTCTTTAAATAGGACCCGACCATGATAAGATGTTTTCAGCCTTGGTTCAATAGTAGCTTTCTCACCTCAGAGTCAACCAATGGTGGATTCAAACTTCACACTAGATACTCAAGAACGTAGTTCAGACAGAGACTTCAATTCAAGCTGCAGTAATGTTATGGAGGCCAAGCAATTGAGTGAATTTAAGTCAGACATAGATAGGTTCTCGATAAGTAGGTGAATCAAGGGCTGTGGCAAAAGCAAAAGAATGGGGTTGAGATATATATCAGTCATAATTAAATGGTGGAGCAGACTCAATGGGCTGAATGGCCTAATTGTACACTAATTTCTTATGGTCTAATGGGGTGCTACACTGTTGGAAGTGTCAGCTTTTGAGATGCAATGTCCAGCCAAAGTCCCCTTTCCCATCTTGAGCAGGTGTATAAGACCAAATAGTGCTATTCAAAGAGGAGCATTTATACCGATACCAGCATCCAAAAATAAAATGATCTGATTGGTCATTTAATTGTTTTTGTAGGAACTTGCTGATGACAAATTAACTGTAAGGTTTCCTATATTGCAGCAATGACTATATTGCAAAAGTACTTGATTGGCTATGAGGTGTCTTCAAGTTGAGAAAAGTTCTCTGTAAAAGTGTATGCTGTTTTTTTATTAGGTGATATTGTCAGATACCAGTGTCCCCCTGGGTACACACTTGTTGGCAATGAGCTCATGACTTGCAGGCTATCAACACGATTGCAGTTTGAAGGGACACTTCCATCTTGTGAAGGTAAGGAATTATACGTGGAGATGTGACTTCTTTATAAGATGAACTACAACCTGCTCAACATGCAGAATGGACACATACATCAGTATGATAGGGAAAATCCATAACATGGCCAGACCAGAATCCCCTCCCCTATGGCAGGTGATGGAGTTTAGGGTTAGGTCTCATTCATCAGGTAGGAGTTTGGGGACGCAGCTACCTTCTTGCCTCAATTCTGCTTAATTTTGTAGTAAAAAGCCAATGGATGGTCCTCCCACCCTGCCACCAATTGAGGCCCTTAAGTGGTCAATTAATTCCCACTAAATGGCCTCCTTCTGTTGCCATTACAATTGATCCATTGGTGGATGGGTGTCTCGTTATACAGGAGGCATTGATAAACAAACCCAAATGTGTTTGCTTTTGGACTCCCAGGAATGTCCCTTGTTAAATGCCTGATTGAAGTTCCTGACATTGGTAAAGAGGTCACCTACTATTGACTACTTCAGTATCCTCACTGCCAATTCCATTCCATCTTCCATCCAAGCCCCTTGCGCCCCCGCCCCGCCCAGCCCAGCCCAAATCCCGTCTCTCAACTATGGCCTGGGATGCAACAACATTCCTCAGCCTTGGGGTGGGTGTCCTGGGAATAGCACTGCCATTTAATATGTTGCTAGCCTTTCTCCAGAAACTGAAATGGGCAGAACTTAAGCCTTGGGGTCCTTGTTCTCAGCAAGGACCTGTTGCTGGCCTATTCAGTGCCTGATTGAGAAACAATGTATTGCGCCTTAAAGAGGTGCAACACAAGGTGCTCGTTGGTTTTCCAGTCAGTTGCAAAGGCCATATTGGAAGTATTAATACATAGCAAAGCTGCAATTGTTAACACTTTCATAGAAAGAACTTGCAAATAGTGAGCATATTAGGTTAAAGAGGGAAATGTGAAAGTGACAGGCCAAAGTTCCAAGTAAAACTGAGGCCATCTTTTTGAATGTAAGCCTTTTTAAAGAGCCTTAGAGTACTATGGTGAGATACTGATGTTTCAGTTGTATAGCACATGGGTCACAACCCATCTAGTGCCCTATATTTTCTTTCAGGATCAGGAGTCTTTGGAACTTTCTCCCTGAAGGAATGGTGTGAGCAGAGTCATTCAATATTTTTAAGTTAAAAGTAGATGGGTTCTTGATGAAGGAATGAGTCAAATGTTGTTTGGAGTAGGTGGTAATATGGAGCTGATGCCATGATCAGACTTGCCATGATCATGTCAATTAGATTCATTTCCATACAGTGTGGAAACAGGCCATTTAGCCCAACAAGTACACACCGACTGAAGAGTAACCCATCCAGACCCACTTGTGTCTGACAAATGCATGGGTTGTGACCCATGCGCTATACAACTGAAACATTAGCATGGCCAATTCACCTGAACTGCACATCTTTGGATTGTGAATGGAAACTGGAGCACCCGGAGGAAACCCACGCAGACACGGGGAGAATGTGCAAACTCCACATGGACAGTCATCCGAGGCTGGAATTGAAATCAGGTCCCTGGCGCTGTGAGGCCTCAATGCTAACCACTAATTGGTGGAGCAGGTTTGAGAGGCTAAAAGGCCTACTTCTGCTCTAGGTTTATATGTGTGGATTTGACTTTGGACGCGCCAGTGAAAAGTGTACAGCGCAGAAACACCAGAGGGGTGCAAAATTATGAGGGGGCATAGACAGGGTGAAAGGAGAAAGTGAGGACTGCAGATGCTGGAGAGTCAAAAAACATGGCTATGGAAAAGCACAGCAGATCGGCGGGCATCTGAGGAGCAGGAGCATCAATGTTTCAGACATAAGCCCTTTATCAGGAATGTGATGGACAGGGTAGACAAATGAAAACCTTTTCCTTGGTGGAACGCTCAATGATGGGGTCATAGAAGATAAGGTTATCGAGGAGATGTAAGATTTTTTTTTAACCCAGAGGGCTGTGTAATCTGGAACTCACTGACTGTAAAGGTGGTCAAGGCAGAAATCCTCATAATTTTTAAGAAGTGTTTCGATGTACACTTGTGATGCCAAGGCATATCGGGCTATCAGCCAAGTTTTGGAAATGGAATTAGATGGTCACATGACCTTTTTTCTGTGCTGCATCTTCTATGAATCTATGACTTTTTAGTAAGAGACAAAGAAAAAGTATTCTTTAGTGGTGGCTTTTTGCACAAGACAGGCATAACTTTAACATTTGATCTGAGCTATTTAGGAAATACTTTCTCGACATTAAAAAATAGTTCAGGCCCTTTTGATCCTCAATAGCAAGAATTGTATGCAAAATTAAGTGAAACTTTTAGAATATCATTCCTGAAAGAAGTGAAACTCAGTTACAGGTAAAAACTATGGATGTGACTACCTGATATATTTTTTTGCTCTCCAGAGATCTAGTAATAATCAGATCTCCACTTGTATTTCAGCACAGTGTCCTGTAAATGAAATTCGCAGAGCCTCTGCAGGAGTCATATTAAGCCCAAGATTTCCAGAAAATTATCCGAATTTCCAAACGTGTTCCTGGACAATTCGAGTAGAACACCGGTACAATATTACTATTTTCGTGGAGATGTTTCAAAGTGAAAAACAGTTCGATGAGCTGAGTATATTCGATGGTAAGAATTGCTGTAAGAATTAAGCAATATTTATCAACTGTTATTTGAATGAAATGTAATTTTTTGTTCAGTGTAGTTTTCAATGAGCTATGACTTGATGGCCCAAAGGTCAGGCTTTGGAGGTTGTGGCCAAGAAATTCAATGCGGCTGTGCTCATTTTAACTTGGAAAATGGAGGCAAAGGAATTGGGTTTCGACACAGTACAGTTTTTGAGCTTTGAGTAGGAGCCATTATTTCAAACTCTGCACCTAAACCTGGTATTAGGCTCTATACAAATGCCATTAAGGGGCAGAATGTCTGCTCATTGGCCTCTAAACAAAATTGGTTTTCCCCAAAATTTAAACGCATGTAAACTCACTTGTAGTCCTATGTGGCTCCCAAAAAGTTAGCTTTTGTAAAATGGACTTAGTACAACATGGCCCAGCAATTCTTCAGACACCACTCTGACTCAGAAAACTCTTGCTGGTCTCCAATCTTACCCCTTCCAATTGCCACCCTCCATTTCTGACCACTCTATGGCTATTGTTCTCAAACCTGACGCCTCATTGAGGATCACTGGGAGTGGCCCAAACACTCAGCCTGTGATCAGCCCTTACGTGCCTCCAGGTATCGAGTTGACACCTAACCAGATGCCTTGTATGCGAGTTGTTTGTTCCAAAATCATGGGGTCTTGGGGCCGATGACAAATCATTTCCTGTGTCGCGTTCATGGCAGCAGGCTAATATGAACCAATTTAAAGGCCACACAATGCCAAGGAAATCATTTTGGTTAGGGTTCTCAGACTGTCTGTTCAGTAGATATACTTGTTGTTCTGTTCATGTCAAGGATGAAGCATTGCTCCATCGAAAGGCACCCATTTTGTGGGAGAAAGGAGGATCCCAACTGCTTGCAGATCATGTGTTAACTGATCACTGCATAACATTGAAGAGATTCACTGCTAAGAATGTGGGTAGGCTGTATTCAGTTTTGAGACAGCTCCATCAAGGCAGGAAAGGAGAAACCATTGAGATTGAAGACATGTTGTTGGTCAGCCCTCCTCCTGTTGTTGGTTAGCAAATCATTCAAAAAATGAAAATGCACGTTTCTTTTTGTTTTTTCATGTCTCGAATGTTTCTTAACAAGATGTAAGGAAACTGAATAGTTTTATAGAGTCAGATAATTTATCTTTGAAACAAAGACAGAGAATCTTGGAAACACCCTGAATGTCTAACAACGTCCGTGGAGGATGAAGCAGAGTTAATGTTTCGTATAATGACCTTGTGTCAGAAGATGACCAGAACTTGTGAAAAGTGTACAAATGTAGTTAACATGCATTGCCATTAGGAAATGGCATCAAGAATGTTACCTTTTAATTAGCCTCGCAGAAACTTTGAAATGAGAACTTAGTAAAATTTTCAGAATCTTTAGAATTTCTGTGCTGAGGACCAAATGTTGACTGAGTGTTCAATGATGAGTTTGTTTTATACTTAATAGGGCCCACTGGTCAAAATCGACTGCTGGTTGCTCTAAGTGGAAATCACACTGGACAAAGAAATTTTACAAGTACAGGAAGACACCTGTATCTACGCTGGTCAACAGATCATGCAACAAGCAAAAGTGGATTCAAAATCCGGTATACAGGTACAGGAATTCTAATTTTTTGTCTAACATTAAATTTTTAGATTTCAAAATCCCATAGATGTGTTTATAGCTCAGTATCAATTGTGATTATATTTTTTAAAAAAACTAAAAATTGTCTACTGTATGCATGTTTTGCTCCACATGTACAATGTGGGGATGTTATAAAATTGAAATTATCTTTTTGTTCAAGTGCATTTTTTTCTCTCTCTCGCTCCTCCAAATGAGTTGCAGTTTCTGTGGTTTGCATTTTCAACCAAGTGCAGTACACTCAAATTCAATACTCTCCCGCCTAAACGTGTGAACATACAACACATTTTCTGACAAAATCGTAAAATGAACCCAGAATCCAACCAGATTTCTTCATTTCCCAAACTTGGGACACTGAGGTTAATTTTTGAGATCAACCCAATTTTGAACATAAGAGCAATGAACAAGAGTCAGCCACTAGGTCCTTGAAGCATGTCCCAGCATTCAGTAAGATCATGGCTGATCTGATTAATTGTAACCTCAGCTGCACATTCTTGCCAATCCCCAATAGTCTTTCATTCCCTTGGTCGTCAAGAATCTATCTATCACTGTCTTAGAAATATTGAAAGACTCTGCATCCACTGCCTTTTGAAGGAGGGAATTCCAAAAACATACAACCTTTTGTAAAAAAAAATTGTTACCTCATCTCTGTTTTAATTATTTGACTCCTTATTATTAAACTGTGACCCCCAGTTCTAGATTCTCCCACAAGAGGAATCATCCTTTCAAAACTCACCTGGTCAAGTTCCCTTAGGATCTTGCATGTTTTAAGTAATTCACCTCTGGCTCTTCTAAATTCCACAGGATAAAGATGTAGTTTAGATTAGAGTGGTGCTGGAAAAGCACAGCAGGTTAGGCAGCATCCAAGGAGCAGGAAAGTCGATGTTTCAGGCAAAAGCCCTTCATCAGATTTGCCCTTCATCAGAAAATATTCCTGATGAAGGGCTTTTGCCCAAATGTCGATTTTCCTGCTCCTTGGATGCTGCCTGACCTGCTGTGCTTTTCCAGCACCACTCTGATCTAAACTCTGGTTTCTAGCATCTGCAGTCCTCACTTTTGCCTAGGATAAAGATGTAGCCTGCCTAGCAATGCCTCATGAGGCAATCCACTCATTCCAAGTATGAGTCGAGGAAACCTTCCCTAATCTGCTTCCAACATATTAACATCCTTCAGTATGATGACTCCAGATGCAGTCTCACTAATGTCCTGTATAACTGAGGTGGGTTGCGCTTCGGCGGGTCGGTGTGGACTTGTTGGGCCGAAGGGCCTGTTTCCACGCTGTAATCTAATCTAAAAAAACATATTAACATCCTTCAGTATGATGACTCCAGATGCAGTCTCACTAATGTCCTGTATAACTGAAGCAAAGCCTCGCTACTATTGTATTCAATCCTCTCTCAATAAAACATAAAGCAGTGAAAGGGAAATTGTGTCAAACTAATTTATTCAATTTTTTGAGGAAATCTCAACCAGAGTAGGTAGAGGGAATCTGTAGATGTATTGTATTTGGATTTCAAGAAGGTTTTCAATAAGATATCTCACCAAAGCTTAATCATAAGATAAGAGGCCATAATATTGGGGGTAGAATATTGGTGTTGTTAAAGAATTGTCTCATGGGCAGGAACAGCAAGTGGAGATAACAGGTTCTTTCAACTTGTAATCAGTGGGGTTTCACATCAATCAGTGCTGGGACCACAACTCTTTGTGGCAAATATATGAATGACTTGGAGGAAGGAAGTGACTGTATTGTGGCCAAATTTATAGCTGTCACAAAAATAGGTGGAAAAGCAAGTTGCAAGAGGGATACAAATATTTTACAGAGAGATGTCAATAGGTTAAGTAAGTGGGCAAATGTTTGGAAAATGAAGTATGAAGTGAAAAAATGTGAAGTTGTGTGATATGGAAGGGAGAACAAAAGACCAGAGTATTACTTAACAGGAGAAAACTGCAGAAAGCAGCAAAACAAGGGGACTTTGGGGGTATTTGTGCACAAAACACAGAAAGCTAGCATATAGGTGCAGCAGGTAATCAGGATTAACAGAATGTTGGCCTCTCTTTCAAGGGGATTGGAGTATAAGAATAGGGAGGTCTTACTGTAACTGTATAAAGTGCTGGTGAGACCACATCCAGAATATTATGAACATCTTTGATTTTCTTATTTAAGAAAATATATTATTTCATTGAAAGCAGTTCAGAGAAGGTTCACTTGGATGATCCCTGATATGGAAGGATTGTTATCCGAACAAATGCTAAATAGGTTGGATTCGACTCACTGGAATTTAGAAGAATAAGAGATGGTCTCTTTCATTCTTACAGAGTAAATGCTTAGAGGATGTTTCTGCTCACGGGAGAGTGTAGGACTAGAGCACATTGTCTCAGAATAAATAGGACGTCAATTTAAGACTGAGCTGAGAAGAATTTCTTCTCCCAGAGGGTTTTAGGCCTTTGGAACTCCCTGTCACAGAAATCCTCCCTGGGGACAGAGGCCTTGTATATATTTAAGGTTGATATAGATAGATTCTTAATCGGTTGAGGAATTAGGGGTTACAGAGAAAAGGCAGGAAAGTGGACATGTGGAATGTTGGATCAGCCATGGTCCTATTGAATGCTGAAGCAGACCCGAAGGGCTACTCCTGTTCTGATTTTTTTAAATGATCTTATAACATACTATTGGCTTTCCTGAACTTTGCTGATCTAGATCATCAGTTTCATACTTGTTTGAAATATTAAGGGCTAAACAGTCTCGCAATCCATGTTGTGAAAATTTGAGAGCCTCCGGGCAGAGTATCCAGTTCAAATGGAACACCAATTTGGGAGGTACATAGAACCTGACTTATATGGTAGGTACTTACCAGTTTGATCATTGCCTTGGGTTACTAGATTACTAGTCCCCAGATCATTACCCTGGGAGTCTAAATTACTAGCCCTGAGATCATTACCCTGGGATTTTCGATCACTAGTCCCCAGATCATTACCCTGTGATTTGAGATTACTAGTCCCCAGATCATTATCCTAGGGCTCAGGATTACTAGTTCCCAAACCATTACCCTAGTTTTCTAGATTACTAGTCCCCAGATCATTACTTTGGGATTCTAGATTACTCACCACCAGATCATTACGTTAGGATCCAAGATTACTCATCCCCAGATCATTATGCTGGGAGTCTAGATTAATAGCCCCCAGATCATTACCCTGGGATGTTAGGTTACTAGTCCAATGGCATTACCGCTGTTGGCCCCTGCTCATTGTATTTATTACTTCAAATTCTTCCTCTTTAACCAGAATATCTTCATTGTCCCTCACCTTTGTGAAGACAAAGACAAAATAATCATCAAGAGCCCATCCTTTTCTACATTCTGCATTTCACACATAAATTGCATCAGTTACCATGTACATTTTGTCAAGTCCTACCCTTTCCTTAGTTATCCTCTTGCTCTTAATGCCCTGATAAAACATCTTTGATTCATCTTGATATTGCCTGGCAATATTTTCTTATAACCTCCCTTTTCTTTACTAATTTCCTCTTTTACTTAATTCCTACAGTTTCAGTACTCCTCTAAGCTTTTCACAATAATAACAATTTTGGATTGTTGCAAGCTTTGTTTTTCTACTTGCTTTACATTTTCTGCTTCTGGATAACCATGATCCTATCGATGTGTCAGTGCCATCCGGTTACTTTGTGGTGACATTCCTACCAAAGTCGATCATGATCTCTGGCTTCGCACCCTCCCCATCAAAGTTGTCTGAACTTTTGCGATTCTCTTTGATCCTGGCACCAGGATGTTTTAACTATCTTATGGGATATTGCCCAACGCATTTTCAGAATTTCAAGTCCGCAAACAATTGTTACTGCTGATATCTTTAGCAATATCTTAATTTCTTCTTTTCTAATAAAGAGAACAAATTTCTTCCTAACCTTGTGAAAAGTTTGCATCTATAAGTAGGCCAGTTGCATTATCTTTTTATCTTTCAAGACATTTGGAAAGTGTACATATTTCATCAAAATCCCTGTTTCCTTTCCTTTGCATCTCCATTAATTATATTCAGTAACTGGAAATCTCATGGACTGGGATATTGTAGAGGTGATAGCGGTCTCAACTGCCAGCTGATGAGCTAATGAAACCACCACTTCATCCTTTTCTTCCATTGTCCTAGAATCAGAAAGCCATAGAATCATACATCATGGAAACAGGGCCTTAAGTCCAGCTCTTCCATGCCAGCCAGGTTTCCGAACTGTACTAGTCCCATTTGCCTGCATTTGGCCCATATCCCTCTAAACCTTTTCTGTCCATGTATCTGTCCAAATCTTTCTTAAATGTAGTAATTGTACCCATCTCTACCACTTCCTCTGGCAGCTCATTCTACATATACACCACCTTCTATGTGAAAAGGTTGCCCCTCACGTCCCTTTTAAATCTATTGCCTCTCACCCCTAAACCTATGCCCTCTTTCTTTGGACTCTCCTACCCTCGGGAAAAGACCTTGGCTATTCAGCCTATCTGTACTCATGATTTTATAAATCTCTGTAAGGTCATCCCTCAGCCTCCTACACCATAGAGGAGCAAATTCCCAACCTGTCTAGCTACCCAGCCTCTCTTAACTCAAACCCTCCAGTTTTGGTAACATCATGGTAAATTTTGTTTGCAATGTTTTCAGTTTAATAACATCCTTCTTATAGTAGGGTGACCAGAATTGTATACAGTACTCCAAATATGGCCTCATCAATGTTTTGAACATCTGTAACATGACTTACCAACTCCTGTACTCAGTGCTTTGACTAATGAAGGTAAGCATGCCAAATGCCGCCTTCACCACCCGGTCTACTTGTGATGCCACTTTCAAGGAACTCTGTACCTGCATCCCTTGGTTTATCTGTTCGACGACACTTCCCAGAGGTCTACCATGTTTAGTCGTACCCTGGTTTGTCTTACCAAAATGCAACACCTCACATTTATCTGAATTAAACTCCATCTGCCATTCCTCAGCCCATCATCCCAGTTGATCAAGATTCCATTGTACTCTTAGATAACCTTATTCAATTTTGGTGTCCTTACAGTACACCGCTGGTCACAGGCCTCCAGTCTGAGCAAGGACTCTCTAACACCACCCTCTGTCTTGTATCGTCAAACCAGTTTTGTGTCCAGCTGGATCCCATGTGATCCAACCTTACTAATCAGATCCATGTGGAACCTTGTCAAAAGCCTTGCTAAGGTAACTGGTCCTCGGTAGACTTTCCTCTGGGATCAAGGATGCACACACCTAAGCTTTCAACTTGTGAGGGCCTGGGTGCTTGTAGGAGAGGGTTTTGGGGAGATGAAGAGCAAGGGAATTCATAAGGGCTGAATGTGGCCTTCAACATGTCTTCCTTCCTTCGTTCAGGCACTGGAGTCGGAGACCATGAGAAGCCACACAGCAGTTTGTTTATCATGCTACCAGCAAGAAATGTTTCCTATCCAACAGTCAGTTAAAACCAGCAGTAAAGGGACAAGGTCCTTAAATAGACATTAATTTCCTACTGAACAGCCTCACTTAATAATAGGGCAGGAAGATGATCAATAGGTCTTTTCCCAGCCTTGGACTTAATCACATGGAGGTGGAGAGGTGGCTGGATCACCATCTGATAAATCCTGACATTTAAATGGGTTCACATCTCCTCACACGCCATGAGGATGAGTGCAGAATTCTGTCCACATTGTAACCTTAGAAGAGATGCAGAAGATATGTATTTTCTCAGATGTGTCTACTGTTTTCTATTGTTTTCTTCTTACTGGTAGAGGTATATCTGGAATATAATGAGCTGTTTCCTAGTTTCAACTCTGAACTAACATTTTCCTCAGTGATTATGTTTCTCAGGCAACCAGAATCCATCCCTACTTTATTGGCATGTCTTCAATCTACATTGCATTCATTACATCTTTTATTGACACTAAAGTTCAACTAATTCTCCCATTCACTCTTTCACAAAACATGTTTTTTATGGTTCCGAGCTTCTATAAATTATACTCATGACAGATTTCTGAATTGGTGAAGTTTTACTTTCTCTTGTTTGTTAATGTTATCAACCCCATGGAGAATCTGGTAAATTAAATACTGAATGAATCCCAAATGAAGAAATGTCACTTTCTGTAACTTTAAGTTCAGTACAAATCATAATAATGCAAATGAGCTATGAATTAATGGTCAGGCAGAACTTCAAATGAAAAGATCACATTAAACTTAAACTGTTTTTGCAATAAAGTTATTTCTTATACAACCACAAGCATTCTTCTTCAACATGTATACCATTAAGTAGCAATAAAGTTCCACAATATGCTTCTTTTTATTCAGGCAGGATATGTGAGGAGTCCTATTGAATAACTTTCACCTCTGATTTTTGTCAATCCGACTATCATCAGTAAGGTACAATGTTTACATACCCTTTCTCCCTCGTAGTACTGATGATGTGGTTTTCCAGAGATCTTTTGAACTGACCATCCAGTAATGCCCCAGTTTTTGGTTTGGCCATTTCTGGTGAAAAACCCAACTCTTCGTTTGGAATCTGTGAACTTTTCTCATAGCCCTCTAGATTTTCGGCCTTTTTACCTCACTTCCACTTTTCTTTGTGTCTCCCAGCAAAATGGCATTAATTTGGAACTCCCTGACTGTTGGCTATACTTCTATGTCAAAGGTTGCCACAACATGTGGACCAGTCTTTCTTATTGTCCAAGAAAATTACTTTGATCACTTTATAATTAATAGAAACTCTTCTAAGACCTCATCTAATGTCTTAAAAACCAATTACAAATTCCGCACCATTTTAAAGAAATTGTCTTTCCATGCTGATTCATAGATTTAATTTTCTTTTTCCAGAATCCTTATATTTGACTCTTGCTTTGAGGCTTTCTGACTTTCAATTGATTAATTCCTAATTTTTTGAATGTGAATTTTAGTTCAGCTTCTACCCATCTTGCTAGAATTGACTGCAGTTCATTCAGAACACATTCTCTATTTCGAACATATTTTGCAGCTGTACTGTGCAGCTACTTTGAAATGTAACCTTCAATAATTTACATTTTTAGCTTGGCAGCTACATCCCGAAGTTTGCTCACTCTACACCTCTTATGATCTCTGTGATTGAGATTACTGATCCACTGTCTACTGGAGATGATATTGAACAAAATGAAGGAGGGCTTTCCACCCATGAAGTGTCAAATTGACCTGCACCATTAGCACAAAATAGGCTCATTGCAAATTGATTTATTTTCACTGTGCCCAGCCTTTTTTTCTGCTGAAGTTCACAGAATGAGAGTTCAAACTCTTTTTGGACACATATTTCCCAGTTTCATGTTGCTTTGAAATTTAAAATCTCAGCAATATTTTTGAAATCAATGAGAAATAAAAAGTGGTGCAGTGCATTACAGGTTGCTGATCTTCCATTTTGTTGCTCCATGATGTAGTCTAATTGAACTCACTTCAGCATTTCATTTATTTGTAGCTATGCATCTCTGCACTATTTTAATCATCACTGTCTCTCGTGCTGCTGGTCAAGTTTTCCTATTACCCCTTGCTGCTATAGTAAGGAACTGTTTTCATTCTCATAATAGTAAATACATTTATTACAGTTCAATCCTTCTTCATTCACTTCTGTCAGACAATTATAAGCAATGGCAAACCAGGACTTTATTCTTATTCAGCCTGGACAGAAAACATTTTTAAAATTGCAATATCGAAGCAAACAGTTGAGCCTTTGTAGGTGTTTATCCTCCAATGAGCATCAGTCCTAATCATAAGTGTAATTTATTTTCCCATTTCCTCTAATTCCATATCTCATCAACGATCTATCTAACTTCTTCCCCTGATCAATATTCTAAGCATCTTATTGTTGGTACCAAAATTGTAAGGATGATATGCTGCCGTATGATTTCTTAGCAGTTTTCTTTCTCATTGGTGGTGATTTGTCACTGCCTTCAAATGCAAGTCAGGTTCCATGTCACCTTCAGCCAGAATAAGAAGTGAACCTGTGCTGTTGCTATCCTGTTCTGAAGTAGAGGCTGGACATTCAGCTAAATGGTATGATTTGGGCAATTCTGCAATAAGTTTGCAAGGCCCTCTGGACAGATTGATGGCTGTTTAAATATCCACATGTTGCCCTTTCGCAATATCATTCATTGCCATCACATTGGTTTTTGCACAGACACTGACAACGTCCAGGTCTACCTCATCACCCTATCACACAGCTCCTCTGCGGTTATTAAATTATCCAACTGATTATCCAGCCTGCAATATTAGATGAGCAGCAATTTCTTACAGTTAAAAATTGGAAGGTCCGAAACTATTGTTTTTGGTCCCGGCTAAAATTATCTTTCCTCGCTCCTGATTCCATCCTTCTCGTTGTCAACAGTCTGAGATTATGTCAGTCTGTTCGCAACAGTTAGGAAAAGCAGCAGCCTGCTGTACAGCCAGGAGCTGCAAGAAAGAGGAGAGCAGCAGCAAAACTGAGCTCACAGACAACAACATCTGTTTATAAAGAGCATGGGGAGATTTGCAGCTACCTTACCTTCTCAGAAGAACTGTGCTTCCAGAAACAGAGTATGAGGCAAATATCTGTAACCTCTCAGTTAGAGACCTGCTCCTTGCTGGACTGGGTGGTCACTCAATACCAGTGAAAGTGACCTGTGTATGGCGGGGTGCAATGGGAAAGCGGGCAGCAAAGTGAGGAGAGAAGAGGAGGCTGTTGGGAGAGGGAAGAAGAAGCAGGCAGCACTGGGGGGGAAGTGGAAGCTGGCAGTTGCAGTGTAAGGAAGCTGCAGGTGGAAAGGGATGGGTGAAGGAGGCTGCAAAGGAATGAGAAAACAATTTTAAACCTGCCCAAGGTAATACACAGCTAATGGGGAGCCAGAGAATCTTTTATCACTGAGATAATGAAATCTGTAAAAAACGACGTGGAATCCCTAGCTTAAGAGGGAATGTGTCCAGGTGCCCATTTTGGGAGATAAATTACAGAGGAATTGAGATGAGAGATGCATTTACTAGGATACTGCCTGCCTGCTTTACATGCTCCAGCTTTGTGCAAATGTGATAGAAGTTCATTAGCTGTGATTTCACCGAGTCTGTGAAAGGTGTGTTTTGGGAAATCTTTTTTTTTGTGTGAAGATGTATGTGTCCGTTATATTGAGCTTGTTTCTAAGTTATGCATATTGTCTTGAACTGACTTTGATTTATCAGAAATGCAAATTTTCCCCATGTGTTGTAGCTTTCAGTGTAATGGGAGTTGATAATTATTGAGGATACCAATGATTTCTTGCAATTCTGCTTCAGCATCAGTCCAAATACTTTATATACCAGCTATTACAGAAAATGTTGTCAGTATGTAACTGCATCATTTAGTAAATGAGTTAGTGATATAAAAAGATAATCCCCCCCAAAAAAATCAAAATGTACCACATGGAAAAATCTCAAGAGTCCAAACCAAAGAGCGTTGACTGATTCTGAGACTTGACCTTGCTTGACTTAATCTCCTAACTCTTCCAAATTCTATTTTTGAATTGTCCCTCTAAATATTCCAGTTGAGAAGGTGTCCACATGATGACTGTGGGTGTATGTTCAGTGCTGAGTCTGGATAATCTTTTTTAATAAGGTGTCTGCATTAAAATATGTGAGACCGACCTGCTGAATCTCCTCTTTAGTTTATCACCCACATTCACGTCCACACCCGAGCACGTCCCTGAGTTGGTGAGAATGGTCTCACAAGATCTTAATGCACTAATCTAGCCAATAGCTGAGATAAGATAATGCAAGTGTGCTCTCGGTTTTGAGTTGTTTTCCACATTCAGGTTGATGTGACCTTCTTCCCTTCTATATGCAATGACTTGGTGTTATCTGTGGCTATAATAATGATTTTCTCTTTTAATCTAATGATATTGAGTCAACATTAGAATAAAGTACTGAAGAGGACACTTTTTGTGCTGAACAAGACAGAGTAAACTTTTATTGATCACTGCCTCACAGAATGCTGATACTGCACTCAGTTCACCAGCCTAACAGAGCAATAGTTGCAAAGCTTATTACCATGTTGCAATTTCAAGTATCCCCCACTCCCAGACACTGAGATGAGAACATTGAAATGCTGGGAATATGCAGCAGGTCTGTGGACAGCATTAATGTTTCAGGGTCATTGATCATTTTATCAGAATCCTCAGAGATTGCTTAAATTTCTTTTCCATGGGTTTTAATTCTCTGAAGAAGCTGGACATCTTGATTTCATCACCGACCCCCATCCATGTGAAGATCATTCTGACAATGTGCTTGCTATCAGCCACAGTCTTCAGATAGAAGAAAGAAATCTGGGTGAATGTCTTGCATGCCATAGCACTCTGACACTGGAGTATATTAATGAGAACTGCACACCAGTGCCAATAAACTGGAGAAAGACTTGTTTTGAGCTGGAACAAACAGTGAAATCACTTTTTTTTTCTGGCAGAGAAGGCAATGTACTTCACTCGAATATCTTTAGAAATGTTATGGATTGTATAATATTCTATAGCCTTGCAGATGAGTCTATCTATTCAGCATGCTGTTGCTAACTTAAATGTGTGATACAAATACAGTGTGACCTGTGATTGACTCAGATATTGGGGTGGAACTGTAGCTAAGTGGTTAACACTGCTGCCTAACAGCACCAGGGAACTGGGTTCAATTCCAACCTCAGGTGACTATGTGGAGTTTGCACATTCTGCCCTTGTCTGCACGGGTTTTCTTGTGGGTGCTCTGTTTTTCTCCCACAGTCCAAAGATGTGCGGGGGACACCCACACCCAACCAACCTTACTGCCCTGTGGCCGAACTCCCCCTACCACTCCGCCAAGGATATGCAGGTCCTGGGCCTCCTACATTGTCATTCCCTGACCACCCAAAGTCTGGAGGAAAAACGTCTCATCTTCTACCTTGGGACCCACAAACCCCACGACATCAATGTGGATTTCACCAGTTTCCTCACTTCCCCTCCCTACCTTATCCGTGTTCCAACCTTCCAACTCAGCCCTCATGACCTGTCCTACCTGTCCATCTTCCTTCCCACCTATCTGCTCCACCCTCCTCTCAGAGCGAGCACCATCACCCCCACCTCCATCTACCTAATGCACTCTCAGCTACCTTCTCCCCAGCCCCACCCCTCCCATTCATGTGTCCACCCACTTGGCTCACAGCCCCATTCCTGATGAAGGGCTTTTGCCCGAAACGTCGATTCTCCTGCTTTTTTGGATGCTGCCTCACCTGCTGTGCTTTTCCAGCACCACACCCTCGACTCTAATCTTCAGCATCTGCAGTCCTCACTTTCGTAAAGCTGTGTAGGTTAGGTGGATTGGCCATGCTAAATTTCCCACAGTGTCCAGGGATGTGTAAGTTAGGTGGATTAGCCATGGGAAATAGAGGGATAGGGTAAGAGGAGAGTCTAGATGGGAGCTATTGGGATAGTTGGGGTGGTCGTGATTGTCCAAATGGCCTGCTTCCACACTATAGGGATTCGATGATTCAATGATTGCTTTTACCAAGCAATGCTCCAGTATTGAATCATTTGAATTGTAAATCTAGAATTGTATGATTTACAATGTATCATGCAAGGTTTCCTCTTTCAAAACTGTAAAGAATCTAGTTTTTTTTGGTGCCAATTATAAAGAGATTTCACGTTGGGTTTTGCATGGACTTGTGTTGGATTTTTTTCATTTTCGGTTTAATAGATGTTGGCATGCTCCCCATTTTTTCATTTGATTGTTTTCAAAGTGGGATGTGAGTTAAATTTGAGGTGGGGTATAACAGCATTAGATAAGAACCTGGATTGAGGTGAAGCTTATTACAACAACATCTGCTGACATTTCTGTAGTGCCTTCAACGCAAAAAATGTTCCCAAGGCAGTTCACAGTAACACGGTAAAACAAAGTATATTAGGCCCTAAGACTTGGTCAAAGACATGTGTGTTACTACAGTGAAATTCACAACTCTACTTGGAGGAACTGTTGGGCGATGTTCACAGCACAGAATCAGATAAGTTAATCGTTGTTTTAAGTGTGGCCTACAGAGAATATGCAGTAGTGAGTAGAATGGGTTTTTTCTTGATTATATGTTTTTGGAGATATGTCTCTTGATTAAACTTAAAATATAAGCCATAACTGTTAATTTAACCTGGGCAGTGTTTTGTAGAGGAATAGAACGGTGTTAATTTCTGTAGATTGTGAAGGAGCAAAAATGGCCTTTAATAGATTCATTTGTATTTCTAGTCAGATGTGGGAGCTTAAAGAGAGTTTAAGGGTTACTGCAGATTATATTTGCCATAAATGCTGTTGGTTGTGAATCTTATCAGATGGAATGGATCAGTTGGAGAAGCAGTTAGAAGCGATGTGGAATCTGCAACAGCAACAGTATGTGATGGATGACAGTTACAGCGACCATAATTCTATTCGTTTTAATATAGTGATGGAAAAGGATAGACCAGATCTAAAAGTTGGGAGAAGCAGTTAGAAGCGATGTGGAATCTGCAACAGCAACAGTATGTGATGGATGACAGTTACAGGAAGTGGGGGCAGACTCAGATACAGTCACATAGATGGGTTAACTCCAGTAAGGGTAAGAGAGGTAGGCAACTAATGCAGCAGTCTGTTGTGGATATACCCATTTCAAACAGGTATGCTGTTTTGGAAAATGTAGTGGGTGATGGATTCTCAGGGGAATGTAGCATGAACAGCCAAGTTCCTGGTATTGAGATTGGCTCTAATGCAACGAGGGGTACGTCCGGTTCCAAGAGATTAATTGTGTTAGGGGATTCTCTAGTCCGAGGTACAGACAGACGTTTCTGTGGCCAGCAGAGAAAAAGCAGAATCGTGTGTTTTTTCCCTGATGCCAGGATCAAGTGTGTCTCAGCGAAGGTGCAGAATGTTCTCACGGGGGAGAGGGACCAGCAAGACATCATTGTCCACATTGGAACCAACGACATTGGAAGTGAAAAGGTTGAGACTCTGAAGGGAGATTACAGAGAGTTAGGTCGAAATTTAAAAAGGAGGTCCTTAAGGGTAGTAGTATCTGGATTACTCCCAGTGCTACGAGCTAGTGAGGGCAGGAATAGGAGGATAGAGCAGATGAATGCATGGCTGAGGAGCTATATGGGAGAAGGATTCATATTTTTGGATCATTGGAATCTCTTTTGGGGTAGAAGTGACCTGTACAAGAAGGATGTATTGCACCGAGATTGGAAGGGGACTAATATACTGGCTGGGAGATTTGCTAGAGCTAGAGCTACTTGGGAGGATTAAGACTAGTAAGGTGGGGGGGGAGTGGGACCCAGGGAGATAATGAGGAAAG
>NC_057712.1:31614407-31642327 GCF_004010195.1 Chiloscyllium plagiosum
GGATGCTGCCTGACCTGCTGCGCTTTTCCAGCAACACATTTTCAGCTCTGATCTCCAGCATCTGCAGTCCTCACTTTCTCCTGAGTGAATCCTTAGAAGAGTATAAAGAAAGTAGGAGTATACTTAAGAGGGAAATCAGGAGGGCAAAACGGGGACATGAGATAGCTTTGGCAAATAGAATTAAGGAGAATCCAAATGGTTTTTACAAATATATTAAGGACAAAAGGGTAACTAGGGAGAGAATAGGACCCCTCAAAGAACAGCAAGGCAGCCTTTTTGTGTGGAGCCACAGAAAATGGGGGTGTTACTAAATGAATATTTTGCATCAGTATTTACTGTGGAAAAGAATATGGGAGATATAGACTGGAGGGAAATAAATGGTGACATCTTGCAAAATGTCCAGATTACAGAGGAGGAAGTGCTGGATGTCTTGAAATGGTTAAAGGTGGATAAATCCCCAGGACCTGATCAGGTGTACCTGAGAACTCTGTGGGAAGCTAAAGGAGTGATTGCTTGCCCTCTTGCTGAGATATTTGCATCATCGATAGTCATAGGTGAGGTGCCGGAAGACTGGAAGTTGGCAAACGTGGTGCCACTATTTAAAAAGGGTAAAGACAAGCCAGGGAACTATAGACCAGTGAGCCTGACCTCAGTGGTGGGGAAGTTGTTGGAGGGAATCCTGAGGGACTGGATGTACATGTATTTGGAAAGGCAAGGATTGATTCGGGATAGTCAACATGGCTTTGTGCGTGGGAAATCATGTCTCACAAACTTGATTGAGTTTTTTGAAGAAGTAACAAAGAGGCATGGAAATTTATTCAGTTCAAAACTATTGTCTATTGTCTATTGATTGATGAGGGCAGAGCAGTAGATGTGATCTATATGGACTTCAGTAAGGCGTTCGACAAGGTTCCCCATGGGAGACTGATTAGTAAGTTAGATCCCATGGCATACAGGGAGAACGAGCCATTTGGATACTGAACTAGCTCAAAGGTAGAAGACAGAGGGTGGTGGTGGAGGGTTGTTTTTCAGACTGGAGGCCTGTGTCCACAAGGATCGGTGCTGGGTCCTCTACTTTTTGTCATTTACTTAAATGATTTGGATGCGAGTATAAGAGGTACAGTTAGTAAGTTTGCAGATGACACCAAAATTGGAGGTGTAGCGGACAGCGAAGAGGATTACCTCAGATTACAACAGGATCTGGACCAGATGGGCCGATGGGCTGAGAAGTGGCAGATGGAGTTTAATTCAGATAAATGCAAAGTGCTGCATTTTGGGAAAGCAAATCTTAGCCGGACTTATACACTTAATGGTAAAGTCCAAGGGAGTGTGGCTGAACAAAGCGACCTTGGAGTGCAGGTTCATAGCTCCTTGAAAGTGGAGTCGCAGGTAGATAGGATAGTGAAGAAGGCATTTGGTATAGTTTCCTTTATTGGTCAGAGTATTGAGTATAGGAGTTCGGAGGTCATGTTATGGCTGTACAGGACATTGGTTAGGCCACTGTTGGAATATTGTGTGCAATTTTGGTCTGCTTCCTATCGGAAAGATGTTGTGAAACTTGAAAGGGTTCAGAAAAGATTTACAAGGATGTTGCCAGGGTTGGAGGATCTGAGATACAGGGAGATGCTGAACAGGCTGGAGCTGTTTTCCCTGGAGCGTCGGAAGCTGAGGGGTGACCTTATAGAGGTTTCCAAAATTATGAAGGGCATGGATAAGATAAATAGACAAAATCTTTTCCCTGGGGATGGGGAGTCCAGAACTAAAGGGCATAGGTTTGAGGTTAGAGGGGAAAGATATAAAAGAGACCTAAGGGGCAACTTTTTCACGCAGAGGGTGGTACGTGTATGGAATGAGCTGACAGAGGATGTGGTGGAGGCTGGTACAATTGCAACATTTAAGAGGCATTTGGTTGGGTATATGAATAGGAAGGGTTTGGAGGGATATGGGCCGGGTATTGGCAGGTGGGACTAGATTGGGTAGGGATATCTGATCTGTATGGACAGGTTGGACTGAAGGGTCTTTTTCCATGCTGTACATCTCTATGACTCTATGACTCTTAGAAGTGAGGTTGGGAGGCAGAGTGGTGTAGAGGAGCTCAGGGATGACACTGGAATGGATTTGTTCTGAGTTAAGACAATGGCAGCAGAACTTTGGTTGACCTTATCTTTAGAGAATATAGAATGGGTGAGAGCTGCAGCAAAGAGTGCATTGAAGTAGTCAAGGTATGAGTTAACAAAGGCACAAATGAGAGTTTAAGCAGCAGAGGAACTCAGACAAGGCAGTGTTACGGAGGTTGGTGAGAAGCAGTCTCCAAGGTGCCATGAATATGTCGTGGAAAGATTAAGCCAGGGTCATGTGACACCTACATAGCAAACAGCTCAGGTTGGTCTCAGACTTTTGCAGAGACAGGGACAGAATCAGTAGCTACGCTGCAGTCACATAGTACAATTGGTAGTTGTCTGTTTTACATGTAATACTGAATTCATCAGTATTGTGCCCAAAGGGACTTTGGGTTACAGAATCTGTGTTACACTCATGCTATCCTTAGTTATTGCTTTATCCTGGGAGGATGAGTTCAGTGAAATTGCCCAGGACATAGAACCATACAATCTTGGAGAACAATATGCCACTTGACCCATCAAGTGTATTCCGCTGTTTGGAAAACAAAGGTTTGTCTCACTCCCCAGCTCTTTCCCAATAGCCTTGCAGCTTTGTCCCTTTGATCCAACCTGATTGCAAGTTCTAACCAAATCATTTTCCACCTCCAGTTCAGGGACTATACTAACTTGTAACATCAATTATTTTGAATAATTCACCCAATCCTGCCTCTGCATCTTTTGCCAATTGTGTGTATCAAGAACCCAGTCAAGTGTGTGTGCAAACTACACCTCCCATGGATATCATCATGGGTTGTAGCTTATTATAAGAAAAGTGAGCATTTCCTGAAATTCCTGAATCAGGAAGCATTGATTGAACTGTAGTAACCCATACTGATCAGAAACGCTTGGATGTTATGATATGGATCCATATTTAATCTTCACATTAGCCAGTTTTGCATTTGAGTGAGATAACTAAGTATTTGGTGAGCTGACATTAACCACTCTTCCTGGATAGATGTACTCAAGAGCATATTACATTTATCCAACAGCTAGAAGGTAAATCCTTTTCATTCGGATCACAAAGTGGGTCGGGTGGGGGAGTGGGCATGGATCAGTAGCAAGGGCAAAGGGTTGACTTTCATCAGTCATCTCTTTTCCCTATTCCATGTCCCTGATTAGCCCCAGATTATGGCAAGTGATGGCACTCATTCTGCAATCTGGCAAGCAAGTCATCCCTGTTTCCCATTTATCTCACCTGCAGGAAGGCCAGGTTATGATGCCAGTGGCAATTCTAAAGGACCTCTTAAGTACATAATTAGTGGTGAGTCAAGAAGATACCCATTGGCCTTCTCACCCAGCACTGAATTGCTGAGGTGGTGGTAACAGGATAAGAATCACCAACCCGTCCAAAGGCTTACCCTTCTTGCCCCTCCAAACAAGGTAAAATTGCACCGACCATTTAGAGTTGGAGACTCGGTACTAGCCTCCATGTCCCATTCCTGACTCCCGATTTTAAAAATTCAATCCATTTGGTTTTAAAATGGAAAATATCAGCAGACCAAATGAGAACCCTTTTGTGAATGTGAGCAAAACCGAAAGGGGATGATTTGAAACCAAGTCTGACAGACTGTCAGGTGTGTTCAGCATACTTTTATTGAACGTGTTAAGGTTTGTGTGTAGTATATTTTTCGATGTAGATTATGATTTAATTGCAGTCTCAGTTTTCATGCAAGAAATTGTGCTGTGTAATTCTCAGTTGTCAGCTGAGTGTAAAAACATTTTCTTAAAGAAGTTCCAAGTCAAGCTTTATTAATAGTTCCTACGCATTTCACATAGAATGACCCATAGAAGTTCTGATTATCACTGAAACAGCTTTGACTGACAATATTTCACTTTGCAATAACCCACTGAGCTGCTGCTGATTTGTTTGCTATGGTGTTGAGGCTGGCCTTTCACAACTACACTCACTGGAGTGAGATAACCAGGCAAAACCCATTTAGCTCCAGTGGAGCATTATAGGCCAAGGCACAGCCCTTTCCCATCACCTTTGCTGTCATATTTCAGGAGTTAAAAGTCCCGAATACACTGTAGCAGTGACAGAGAAAAGATAAACATATAAGATAAATGCAAGGCTGCTTTGGAAGATGGGTATGGCAGCATGCCAAGTGGGTGACAGTGTTAAGGTGCCAGTGGGTAGAGAACTTAGTGAGAGAGAGAGTGAGTTAAGGTGCCACTAGGTAGGGAGCCTGGTGGGTGAGAAAGTTAAAGTCTTAGTGGTTAAGGAGCCTGGTGGGTGAGGGAGTTAAGGTGCTCGATGGTATGGAGCCTCGTGTGGGAGAGAGTTAAGGTACCAGTGGGTAGGGAGCCTTGGGAGTGAGGATTAAGGTCCCAGTGTATAAGAAGCCATGACATGACAATCAGAAGAGGTAGGTATCAGCTTCTACAGGGTCAGGTGGGACCAGGTGGGGCTGGTTGGGTCCAGCAGATTGGAGGGGAGGGTGCTGGTGGTGGTGATGGATTCATTTCATCAGGTGTGGTTCTCAGGGGTTTGGAAGAAAATATAGTTTTTTTGGTGGGGATGATGTTAGTGGTGGAGTCATCAGTTTAACTTTTATGCAAGTGTTAGACTGGGTTTTAAATTTTCTAACATTTCCTACGTAACTAAAAGCTTTTGTGAACTGGAACCCTTTAAATTCTCCAACTTTATGAAATCCAGGCCAACATCTTCATTCTTTCACAGTGTTCAACATTTGTTTAACATCATCACGTGTTGCAGTTTTTCACAGAGTTTATAATGCTTTATCATGAGTTATCCTTTTTCACATTGGCCCATCTGTCTTCATTTCACTGTGATTTATAATTCTTCATAACAAAACATAGCACAGTAATCATCTAAAAGGATTAAAGTGTTCCAAGGAACTTACACTAGTGGAAAAGAGACTTTGTAGGTGCTTTTACATTGATATGGTGTGCTGCTGCCTCATCTTCAACTCATGATAGAGCTATTACTCAACCAATCATATTATTACAGGGTAGTTGTCAGTTCATTCAGGAGAGGGCTGAGAAAACCTTTATTAGTATTAGCCAGAGTCCATGATAAATGCAGCTGATACATCTGTCATACATGATGTCTCGTTCGGTGTGAGTGGTTACAGCTCTTCCACGATGAGGATAGTTCTTCACATTGGCCCCTAACTTTACTAGCTCAGAGCATTCTCATGACTCATATGAGCAAGCAAAGAAAATAAGGCAAAAATCAATCATTTCTCATGATACAAAGCTTAGTATCAAAATAGCCAAAAGTTTTCAGAATAACAGCTCATTTGAAAGAAAAGAAACTCAGTGCATGTTACAAGTGCTCATTCCAAAGTCTTCCAGGACAATCTGATGAGTGAAATTTAAGTACATAGCAACAAAAAAAAGCGCTTACTGATTGGTTTCTTCCAGACCAAAAGCGCGAGGGATTCTCTTTTTGTTATTCTGTTGAGCAGATTGTTTCTGATCAGGTGGTTCCTGATATGTTTGCGTGTTGGAATCTATCGCAGTCAGGAATTCAAGAAACAATGTCAAATGATTCTGTCGTCTATCGGTTTTCATCATAATGTTGAACATAATACATAGCTGGCTGGAGGATTGTAGTGTTGGCAGGGGAAAATACAAGATATGGCCTTCTGCCAGTGGAATAGACCCACAATTCATTCTTAAATCAACTTCCTCGTGGGAATTGAGCAGATTTTCTGGCCACATCAAACCACCCTGATTATTGAGTTGCTGAACAACTGGGGTTGCTTTGTAATGGATGCAGGAGAGTAACAGGGGACTGACAAAAATAGCACAGCTCATGAAGTAGCTGAAGAAACTCAATGTCATAAAGCCACTAAATAATAATGATAATAGTGAGGAATAGGTAAATCAACTTAGAATTGGTGTTATACTCTCAATAAGAAGAGTACCCTGCACAATAGGTCATCCGGCATCCCGAAAAGAAAGTCGGATTAAGGTTCATGTTTCTAATGGCTGAAGGCTTTGCTTTTTTTGAGTCATTTTCTCACTTAAAATGGTCAGCAATTGTGAAGTCTGTCTTCATGTTTATGCTTGTTGAATGACAAGTGTTGAAATTCTACAATTAAACCATTGTTTGTGCTTGCAGCTCCATACTGCAGCTTGAACAGTGTCCCTTTGAATGGCGGAATACTGAATAAGACAGTCGGCGCTTTAAACAGTGTGTTGCAGTTTTACTGCAAAACCGGTTATCGACTGGTGGGCCGGAATAATGCCACGTGTAGGCTGTCCCCAAATGGCATGTATGAGTGGGATGCTGCAGTCCCACTCTGTCAAGGTAAGAATATTAATTGTCAAGATCATTACGCTAATGGTTCAGTCCTGTCTGCATGGAAGTGGAATTTCCCTCTTTAGATTTTTGTCTTACTAAAGACGTATACATGAATTACCCCCCCCCCCATCTGTGTATATTTGACTCTCACTGTCAGTTCTACAAATTAAGTGCAGTACTGTAACCTTTTCAGAAAGAGAATGAGAGACAAAACACATGGGATACAACAATACATGTACCCTCTGGCTTTCATTTGTTCACAGCAATATTGTTTGAGCATGTTAGTTATTTGTAGGTGAACATCACTGCACTGAATTTCAGCACAGCAGTCAGTGTTCATATCTTTAAGATCACCATGAGGTCAAAGGTCACTGCCTTTGATCCACACTGTCTTTGTTGGTTCCTTAGCACCTGTTAGCACAACTTGAATGTGCTATTCAAGGAAGCATCAGACTTACTTCATGATGAATACCATGAAACCAGAAGATGTCGGAGCAAATGTAGGCCATTCAGCCCACCCAGTCTGTTCTGCCTTTCAATGAGATCATGGGCTGATCTGATTATCCTGAATTCTACTTTCAAGTTTGTTCCTCATAATCCTGACTCACTGATTAAAAATATGTCTCACCATCCTGTCGCTGGAAGAAATCTAATCATAATCTGAAGCACGCAACGTGAGGTAATCTCCATACATTTATTAAAGTCGTGAGGTGTGACAACAAAGAGATTTATTGTGACAGTGAGCAAGATTCTTATACCTCCTATCTTCTGTGAGAAAATTTGTGTCATTTTATCCCATTTAAGTGATTACAACATTTACTTAGTCTTGCACTGTGCACTAGTGCTTTAAATAGCAGCAATATCTATTCTTGGTAAATGCTCATTTTGAAATGAGTTAAGCAAACAAACCTTTCAGTGTTGTGTTCCTATATTGCCATCTGGTGGCCATCAGAATTACAGATACACAAATAAATTATTCCTTGTTCGTGAACAGACCGGCAGAATATGAGCATTCAATGTCCTGTCGGCTAGAGCTGAATTATTGTAAGCCTTAAGCAACACTTTCTTTATTTTCTATTTTTAGGTACCCATCACTCACCATATTGTAGTTCATAATGTCATCTGAAGAGCTCCTTTGAGGACTAATCGGGGAGGCTATGTGGGAATCATTCTTTTAAACCTCCTTATGCCTTCCTTAGTAAATCTGATTTAAGAAGTTTAACTGAATCAGCCACTTATGACCTTGTATGAAAGAGCAGCTCAGAGGCTAGAAATCTTGCAGCAAGTAACTCACTTCCTGCTTGTCCACCATCTGCAAAATACAAGTCGGGAGTGTGATGGAATGCTCCCCATTTGCCTGGATGCAGCTCCAACGACACTCAAGATGTCTGTCACCTTCCAGGGCAAAGCAAACCCACATGATTGGGATCTTATTCCCTGCTTTGAAAATTAGCTCCATTCACCGCAGCACCCAGCATCGACAATGTGTACCATCTACAAGATACACTGCAACTATTCGCTACTGCTCCTCTGGCAGCACCTTTCAAACCTGCACCCTCTACCACCAAGAAGGGCAAATAGCATGGTAACACCACCATCTGCAAGGTCATTTCTAAGCCAGTCATCATCCTGGCTTGTAAATATAGCGCCAATCCTTCACTGTCACTGGATCAAAATCCTGGAACTCCCTCCATATCAGCACCGGTTAGTTCCTACATCCTAACGACTGTATCAGTTCATGAAGACAACCCATCACAACCTACAGGGCATTAGGGATGGGCAGTAAATGCTGGCCTGCCTAGGGATGCCCACATCCCAAGTAAAACATAAATGGTGAGCAACTGTACAGAGAACTGGGGGTGCCATCTTACACATGTACAAACACACTGCATATTAACCTGCTGATGTTCATATTCTATTTTGAGTTGAACATAGCTTTCTGAATTCTGAGGTACAGTACTATTTTTGTCTCCTTCCCCATTTTTGAGTACCTCACATCTCTGGACAGACAGTCCATCCACTGCCAGTGGAACATCTCTAGAGCTACTCCTACCCAGTTACCCTTTTCCTTTTCCTTCATGCAAAGTTTCTGGCTTCAGCTGAAAGCAGGAAGCCAAAACATCAACTTCAGAGTGAGCTCAGCTCTCATGTCCTCCTGTTCCAGGTCTCTTCCTTTGATTAGATTACAGTGTGGAAACAGGCCCTTCGGCCCAACAAGTCCACACCGACCCGCCGAAGCGCAACCCACCCATACCCCTACATTTACCCCTTACCTTACACTACGGACAATTTAGCACGGCCAATTCACCTGACCTGCTCATCTTTGGACTGTGGGAGGAAACCGGAGCACCCGGAGGAAACCCACGCAGACACGGGGAGAACGTGCAAACTTCACACAGTCAGTCGCCTGAGGCGGGAATTGAACCCAGGTCTCAGGCGCTGTGAGGCAGCAGTGCTAACCACTGTGCCACCGTGCCACCCACTGAAAAATAGCATGGTAACACCACCATCTGCAAGGTAATTTCTAAGCCAGTCATCATCCTGGCTTGTAAATATAGCGCCAATCCTTCACTGTCACTGGATCAAAATCCTGGAACTCCCTCCATATCAGCACCGGTTAGTTCCTACCGGTTAGTGGCTGAAAAAAGATGTTACCTGCATTTGCTGTTCAATTTTGTTACTGTTACTTTCAAAACGTTATCTCTTGTCCTGATTTTTGTTTGCTGCACCCAAACATACTTGAGGTATTTATCTGAAATGCTGATATCAGTTCATTCTTTATCTTTTCAAGAGAGGAACACCTTTGGATGACTATCATTCCCTCATCATACGGTTGTAGTTGTCACCTTTCTTTGCGTTTTAAGTACTCTCTATCACCCATCCTTCAGAAATCTGGAATAATAATGGAGAAGGCCCCAACAATAGTAATGCCAGATGGGGTATTGTTATCACTATAGTATTCCCGATACCAATAACATTCACCAAAGCAGAGCGGGTATGGGATAAGGATCTATTAACTGAGCTAAAAAGCTTGGTGGGAGGTTATTGAGGGTGAGGATGGAATTTTAAAGAGGCTGCGTTGGTTTCAGGAGGTGTCTGCTGCAGACACGTTGAAGGGAGGTGGGTCAGAACAGGGAGCCAGTTATGGCTGCTCAGGGGAACCACTGCAGCTTCCATAAGATGGTCAGTGGGACAAAGGGACACTCACTACTTGTTGAAGGGTTGCACCTTGTCCTTTGAAGAGCTGGCAGGGAGAGTGGTAACTCAGTGGATGGGTCTTCATTGTGTTATGGACGAGGCCAGACCACTCAAAACATTCTTAAGCAGGCAGCCCTAGACCATAACTTTGCAATTTATTTCGCTAAGTGTACATTGAAAATACCAGGAGTAACATAGTTGACTACTAGATTTAAAACAGACAAACATTATTCCACAAAGTTACACAATAAAACACAAAGAACAGAATAAAGAACCCCTACAGAACTCAACCTATCTAACCAAACTTAATTGTGCTATTCTGAATATAAACCACAGTACCAATAAGCAAATTCCCTTTTAAAAACAGTATAAATGGAACACACGCTTACAGGTTGAAGTTGAAGGGTAGAAAGAGAGAAAGAGAGTTTCCACACAGCTCCCTGTTGAACTTCCCAGTTCAAGACTGAACTAAAACTGCTCAGCTTAGCTCAGCTAAAGAGCTGACCACTCCCCTTTCATTATACGGGTCACTTCTGAACCATGACCACTTTTACATATAAACAAAAGGCCTCTCAAAATCCTTTTTATCTCTGTACCAAACCGGCCCGATTCATTGCCCCTCTGAAAAAATCAAGGACGGAGTCTTCTTGAGAGAAGAAACAGATTTTTGACAAAAAAGGGGCTAGATTTGTGACAATTGGGACTCGTCATCCTACCCTGGCCCATTTGGGTCAGAACAGTTGGACCAAAGCTGCCAAATATGAATGATTATGCCCCTCCCCCACCACAAAATGAAGGTTGCCCTGGAAACTGGAGCATGACAGCCAGGTTTGGACCTCAGTGGCACTGAGATGTAACACCCTTCACAGGGAGAGAGGAACCCTGAGCATTAGGAGGATGCTGAAAAGAAAAGGGGGAGCAGGAAGGTAAGAGTGACCAAGCCCTCACACATGATCTACCACAGACAACAGAGGAAACTAAAGGTTAATTTGGCAGGACACTGCAACTCTCGGAGCAGATTCTTACAATATGCATCCCTGTATAGAAACATAGGAAATAGAAGTAGACTATTCCCCGCTTTGAGTCTGTGCTGATTCCCAAATACCCTGATGACTTTAAATTCTGGAAAACTTTCTACCTCTGCCTTACCTGGACTGATTCTCCATCAACATCATCAATGAGGACAGGCTCACTATGCCTCGTCACTGTGGCCTTGAACATCACTTTGAAGAGTCAGTTGTGGCCCTCCAGCGACTCACAGCAAAGCCTGGAGGAACAACATCTCATCTTCAAATTGGGTACTTTGCAACCTTCTGGGCTCAATATTGAGTTCAACACCTTCAGATCGTGAACTCATTCCTCCAATTTTTTTTTGGCTTTGCTTGTTACATTCTCTGTCACCATGTCCTCTCCCCTCTCCCCTCTCCAGTGGGACTGCCTGTTCCTTCCACTCTGTTGGTTGGACGCACCATTGTTCTGCCATTCTCACATTCTGATCACTTAATCTGAACTGCCAACATCCTTTCCAACTCAGCACCCCAAACCATGCAATCCCCCGTCCCCCATTCGCCCTCACTATTGCATAAATGCTGTCCCCTCCCCCCCACACTTCAGCCCTAATGAAGAGCCATCTAGACCCAAAACGTTAGCTTGCTTTCTCTCCAAGGTTGCTTCCTGACATACTGTGATCTCCAGCATTTTTTTGTTTTCAGTTCATATTCCGGCGTCCACAGTAATTTGCTCCTATATTGTCATTGATTGAGTTCCATGTGGCCGGAAAGTGCTTGCCGAGTCAGACTGGTCAAAAGGAAAGGCTTCCTCTTCCTTTAACATCCAACTGGCCTGGAAGCACTGGAACAGCTCATTCCATGTGCTTTGTCTTTGACCAGTCCGGGCTATTCCAGGTCTGACTGGGAGACTGGAAGAGTTGAATCAGTCATTCGGGAAAAGCTTGGTTCAATTCAACTCCACGGTTAAGGTTTGTGAGGTAGTGGCATCTCAGACAGTTCGTAGGCGGTAAGGTGGATTCCAAGTACCTTGTCTTCATTTTACTGCAGTGACAACACCATTTATACCACACTGATCAACATAACTGGAAGACAAGATGCTGACACATCCTACATTACATTTCCCTTGTGTTTTTGTCAGGAAGATGCAGTTCCTTTGCACAGTGAGTAAATATACGAATGTCAAGCTGTGAACAAATATATCTTTAATTACAAAGGTATGTTTCCAAAAACAGAAACTTCTCATTGTGAATTTGTACTGCTGTCGATGAAATATTCAAGTCAGACCTCAAAAAAAAGAGCAATTATCTTTTGAATTCTTCCAAAGCTGTTCCTCTGCAGGTTTTTAACAGAAATAAAATTGGCCGTGCAAGTGTGAACTGCAGCTTGCTTTGACTGGGAGAATGATGGCTTTGAGATATCAAAGCTGTTTTGGGACATAATTGAGCAAAGAAGCAGCTGTATTCATTTTGAACTTACATAAATTCATTGAAGATGCAAGGTGAATTTTAACCTGCAGGACAGATTTTTTTTCTGTACAGTAGCATGTCAAGTAAAGCATTTTTAAAAAAAATTCAAATATATTTTATTCATAAAAGATATCTTTATATATACATATGTATTATATGTATGTACATATGTGTGTTTATATATAGATAGATAGATAGATAGATAGATAGATAGTCACAAACACAATTCAGTTCTGTACAGTAGCATATTAAGGAAGCAAACAAACATTGGAGTTTGACTCTATCCAAACAAACTGAAGGCAGCTCTTACTTGTACAAGACTATATTGACATGCATTTGAGGCATCGAGGTGGCTCTGATAATTGAACGAATCCAATTTAACTTCAGCAGAAAGACTTCAGGCAGTGGGCTTTCCCCACTGAGCCTTGGCAGCAGCTGCCTCAAGCTTTCGTGTGTCCCTCAGCTTGTAGTCCAGGATCTTGGAAGGTGCCAGTCTGCAATGCCCAGACAAGGTCACCTCCTTGTTCTGGAAGACCAACAAGTTTCAGTCAGACCAAAGAGCATCTTTCAACGAGTTGATAGTACTCCGTGGGCGGCACGGTGGCACAGTGGTTAGCACTGCTGCCTCACAGCGCCTGAGACCCGGGTTCAATTCCCGCCTCAGGCGACTGACTGTGTGGAGTTTGCACGTTCTCCCCGTGTCTGCGTGGGTTTCCTCCGGGTGCTCCGGTTTCCTCCCACAGTCCAAAAGATGTGCAGGGTCAGGTGAATTGGCCATGCTAAATTGCCCGTAGTATTAGGTAAGGGGTAAATGTAGGGGTATGGGTGGGTTTTGCTTCGGCGGGTCAGTGTGGACTTGTTGGGCCGAAGGGCCTGTTTCTACACTGTAATGTAATCTAATGTAATCTAATCTAATCTACTCCAGGTGCAGTTGATGTTTACCCTTGTCCAGAAGGCAGGTTAATACGTTAGTGTCTGCCTGTGTGTCAGCCAGCTGCTAGGAACTGATCAACTTTCCACATTTAACAGTACTGTGTGGGAGATCCCCATGGGGCAGGCTGGGGTGACATCTATGAGCAGAAATGATCTGTGGTTTTAACCCCGGTTTCTGTATTTAAGTCTGAGTGCACTGCCTCGGTGGGATTCAGCTGGTTGCACAAGGTGAAAGGTCAGGGCTGAATAATCGGGAGCAGCAAAAAAGGCCTTTAAATACCAAAACATGACATCTGCTTTCATGCCCACGTTTTGCTGACTGGTTTCCTTTCGAGACTCCGCTGTCCCTGCCTTTGGACATCATTGCCAACATTTTGAAGATTGTTTCTGCCTCATTCAACTTTTTAAAAATTTTTTGCTTTTGATCCGCCCTCCCAACTGTTATGGACCAGACCAAACCCCCTCAAAGTATTCAGAAGATAGTCGAGACCCTAACGTTTTCTTATTTTAAAAGTAAATGTAATGCAATACATCCAGCTGCAATTTGATTGATCAAACTGCTGGATTTAAAGCAAAGCACACTTTATTCATCCACTATCGTTAAGATACAACAGAAGAATGAAGGAATTTGAATAACTTCACTCTCTTGAAAAATTTAACAGAATAGTAGATACAGTAACTGTACAGTAATCAACTTTTCCAATGTAGTAATATCGCATAAACACACCATTGTCAAAACGTAAATTCAGAAAACAGTTTGTCTCAAATGCAACTCAGTCATGGGAAGAGAACCCCCAGCTTTTGGCTGTAATCAAAAGAGGGAAAAAAAACAGCTTCCACCTCTTCAAGACCCCAACAGCAACAGCTGAAAACTAAAACAAAAAATCCTCATTCCATGGGAGCTTGACCACACCCATTCAGGCTGTTTCTTTTATTCCAACTTTTTTAAAAACCCAAGACCACATACATTGTTTACTCGGGTGGCTCTGGTAAACTGCTCATCAACCTTTGCCTCAAACATCTCTTCAAAATAACAACCAGGACAAAAATACACTGCTTAAAGTCATAGTATCATGCCACAACCTCCTGGTTAACTAGGCCTGATACCAGGATTATCCTATGAAGAGAAATTGGTTCAACTGGACCTGTACACACTTGCCTTTAGAAGGATTATAATATAAAATGTACAAAACTCTTACAGGGCTGGACAGATTAGGTGCAGGGAGGCTATTTCCTCTGGTCAGCAAATCTAGAGTCTCAGGATACAGGGTAGACAATTTAGGCCTGAGATAAGGAAATGTTTCTCTCAGAGGGTGGTCATCCTCTGGAATTCACTATTTTCCTTTCTCTCATGATCCACTCCCTTCTTTTCCCGCTCTTTATCTCTTTCTTTGTGTCTAATTTAACTCTCATTCACCCTCTTTCCTTCTCTGTCTTTGGCTCTGTTTCTTCCTCTAACCAGCTGTTTGATTGGTCAAGGAGGTAGAACATTGGACACAATGTTCATGTGTTTCCAGACATGACATCTGTGCGACTGCCTCATGATCAATTCATATCACCAACAGTGTGGCCATAGAATGTGACTTGAAAGGTGAGGAACTCGGTTCATTTCACATGAGTCACTGTGAGATGCACCATTCTGACAATTTTTGATCCTTAGTTTGATCTAACAGCATCAATCTCTGTTATTGCCAAAAGAAAAATAAAGATCTGCATTTTTATATCAGGTCGAGATGCCTCAAAACTGTTTCCAATGAAGTACTTTTAAAATGTTAGTAATGTCATAATGTAAGGTGCACAACAGTCAATTTGTGTTCAGCAAACTCCCATGAATACCAATATATAATGACCAATGCAGCTATTTTTGCAGTATTGTTTGAGATTAATATGATTGTGGTGAACATTGATGAGAATTTTGAGGATAGTTTACCTCTTATTCAAAATAATGTCTTGGCATATTGTATCTTTCATCTGAAAGAACAGAAGTGTCACAGTTTAAAGTCTTACCCCCAAAAAATTGTGTATTGTTGCTGAAACTTCTGTCTCCAAGGGATTTGGCGATTTCAGTGTCCCTTGGGAAGCCTACCATACTCCACTCTTCGCAAACTGCATCTGTTTTAAAAACAAAATTGTTTGTTTAATATGAGCATTATCAATGAGGCAAGCGTTTATGGTCCATCCCTAATAGAAGTTGATGGTGAGCTGCACTTTTGAACCACTGTATCTCTGTTGGTGGGGGTGGAAGGTGTTCAATGGGGGTAGCTGCATCTACAGTGCAGTTTTTATTGTTAAAGGCGCTCTGTCAGTGTTGTCATCATGTGTTTAATATAAGTCACCTATCAATCCAACTGTCAAAACACATTGTGGAGTTCCCCAATTTCCCAACCTCTGTGCTCATGACAAAACTTCCCAAAGCAATGTACAAAAGCATTCATGATATGTACAACTTCCATTAGCCCTACACCTGACTTGTCCCTCTTCAAAATGCTTCAACACCCCTGAAATGTGTATATATATGATAGTTTGCTGGATTAAGAAAGTGATGTAATTGGTGATACAATTCCACAGACTGACCTTATCCATCTGTTTGCACAGTTGGACTTTCCTGAGGGCAGTTCCCTGTTAAAAGGTTTGGAAGCCTTTGGATCCCAACTTCATGATGGTCTCACTGCCAACGTGAATGGAACCTTTGCGTACCAAGCGGCTATCATCCTATGAGTCTTTAGAAACTTGCAGACTACTGTTTTGTCTGACATTTCAATGCTTTTGGTAATTGATGACAAAGTATTTGTGAATTCACATGAAGTTCCCTTATCCTGCTTTTCTTTCAAGAAGATACTAAGTTAATGAAAATAAATTGGTTAACATGTTCGATAAAATAACAGGGATGCTCATATGAATATTTTATTGCATTTATTACTGAAGCTGCACAACAAGATTTTGACTGTAACGTAAGTAACACTAGGAGATTAATAGCAAAGAATAAGGCTTTCATATTCCATCTGAACAAGCCATTATCTTGTATTATGCTAGAAATTTTACTGTCAGAGAAAAGAAAATAATGTTTTCTGAAGTGTGAAATGCAAAATGAAGGAACTTGTGAATTTCTTCGCATTAACAATAACTGACACATCTTTACATATTTTTCTCATGATATCAATTTTTAAATATTTATGTTAATTCTTAAATATTCATTTCTGAAACAAGAGGCAGGTTGTCAAAGCTTTCTATCTTGCACTCATCTGGACAGATGTTGTTCAAAGGGAACAACCATTTATATTTCATGATAAAGGATGCTTGTTGGGATCTGGGTGCTATTGGCCCAGTTAACCTTTATTGCCCATCCGTAATTGCTTTTTAAGGGTTGGTGGTTGGCCACCGCCTTGAACTGCTGCAATCCATATTGTGTCAGGTGATTCATAATGCTGTTAGAAGGGGAGTTCCAGGAATTTAACCCAGTGACTGTGAAAATATGTCAGTTATTGTTTCAAGCCATGAAGGTGTGGGGCTCAGAGGTGAACTTGCAGTCAGGTGTGGTTTCCATGCAACCCCTGTGCCTTAGTTAGTTGAGGTTGTGGGTTTGGAAGGTGCTGTCAAAGGAAGGCTGCTGCTTAATTTCCACTTCCATCCTTCCATTTTCTGGTATTTCTGACCCCGTAATTGAAACTAGTAGTGACCAGAGATGACTGTATGTGAAAATAGGGGAAAGTGAGGACTGCAGATGCTGGAAATTAGAGTCAAGAATGTGGTGCTGGAAAAGCACAGCAGGTCAGGCAGCATCCGAGGAGCAGGAAAATTGTCATTTCGGGCAAAAGCCCTTCATTTTTTTTTACATTAGATTACATTAGATTACATTACAGTGTGGAAACAGGCCCTTCGGCCCAACAAGTCCACACCAACCCGCTGAAGCGAAACCCACCCATACCCCTACATTTACCCCTTACCTAACACTACGGGCAATTTAGCATGGCCAATTCACCTGACCCTGCACATCTTTTTTGGACTGTGGGAGGAAACCGGAGCACCCGGAGGAAACCCACGCAGACAAGGGGAGAACGTGCAAACTCCACACAGTCAGTCGCCTGAGGCGGGAATTGAACCCGGGTCTCAGGCGCTGTGAGGCAGCAGTGCTAACCACTGTGCCACCGTGCCGCCCACAATGCTTCAGGAATGAAGAATGTGAAGTATGTAAAAATGGTAATCAATTGAGGTGCTTGTGTAATAGTTAAACTTGGTCAGGTTTATTTTGTGAAAATGACAATCAATTGAGGTGGTTGTGTAATAGTTAAACTTGGTCAGGTTTATTTTGTACCAATATAGTAGCTTTAGTTCAGAGTAACGAAGAAATTACACCTCTGGCAATTTAAAGTTTATTTGCAAACTGCCTGATCCTTGTGCCACCTGAGAAAATTTAGACTCTTAAGAAATAGGAAAGCAGAATCACAGAAATGTTACAGTGAAGCAGCAAGTCATTTAGCCAATCATGTCGATGGATGTGTGAGCTAGGTGGGTTAGCCATGGAAAATGCAAGGTTACAGGAATAGGGTAGAGGAGGGTGGGCCTAGGTGGGATGCACTTTGAAGGGTTAGTATGGACTCAATGGGTTGAATGGCCTGCTTCTACTCTGTCACAATTCTATGATTCTATGAATTTCTCTATTCTCTCTTTAACTCAACATGGCACCAGATTGCATTTATTTAGCTGGTCCAGTTCAGTTATTGATCCATTGTATACCACAGAATTGGAAAATGAGTGATTCCAAGATGGAAGAATTGGCTGTCTTAATTAGAAGGTTCTCTATCACGAAATGAATTATAAAATCCCATTGCAGATTAGGCAGAGAGAGAGGAGCTGCCCTCTCTTCCAATATTTTGCTGTTAGGTGACACTGAACTTTACAAGTAAACCTTTTACATCAGTTTAATGATCTATTCTCAAGTTTAACATTCCTGTTGTCTATTGCTTGACAAATTATATAGACTGTACAGCACAGTAATGGGTTATTCAGCCCACTTCATCTTGGCTCCACACAAGCCACATCCCATTCTTTTTTGCCTAACTCTTACCAGCATGATCTCATATTCCCTCTTGTGTTTGTCGAACTCTCCTTAAATATATCAATGCTTTCATCTTGACCACTCCATGTGATAGCAAGTTCCACAGTCTAACTGCTGTCCATGTGAAGAATTCTTCCCAGAATTCCATATTACTCTGTATCCGATGTATATTGTTCTTTACTCTTGCAAATAGATTAACGTCAAACTTAATCTCCGTCCAAATTGTGTTTTGCTATTTCAAAACTGTTCGAACGATTTTGCAGCTTTCACAAAATCCAGCCGCAGCTTTTGAAATGGTACAATCTCACCGTCAGTGTGCCGAGTGTACTGTGAAATTGTGTGTCAAAAATTGCAGCTGTGTGAGAGCCACAGTACTGTGTTTCATACATTCTTTGACCAAATGTGATTCAAACAGCAGTTCCCATACTAATTTCATGTCAGTGTGAAGTATTTTCAGTTGATTGTTCCCACTAGGGTAGTAATACAGCTTACAGTTCAGGCCTTCAGTTGACTCCATTGCGAGTAGTGCCAGGCCCTGCCAAACAAAGCATTTTGGTTTCACATCGAGTGCTGTGTGACGCCAATCCAACTGAGACGACTAATTCTCTGTTGAAAGCACTGGCCTCTTTATAGAGGTACTGTTGAATCTTTGCAATGAATGAAACTGTCTGTTCTCTGCTCTTATTGGAAGAGTAGCTGACTGGGAAGTTTGAGCTTGGTGCATGTTTTCAGTGAGTGAGGCAGCACCAGGTGCAGCCTGTAGTGCATGTTGTGTCACATCATTATGAAATTTGTTTTAAACAGCAGTACCATATTAAACAATATACTTTATAAATGTTCTTTGCTCATTAATAATACTCAATGTGATGATCTAAGACATAAGCAGAAATTGCTAGTGAAACTCAGCAGGTATGTGGGAGGATGGCAGAATTGAGGTTTCGAGTCTGATAATTCTTCAGAATTCATGTCGATCTGGCATCCACACTCATACCTGACAAGGTCTGTTCTCATTGTGAGTAAAAGATGGCCTGGGACCTCTCACTCTCATTTCTCTCCAAACACAGTTTTACAAAGACAGTGAGCCTTTGGACAGAGGATGCTTATTTTGCATTGCTTGAAGATTGGGGTTACAGGCCCACAGTACCAGGAATGTTTTCTTTGACATTAAGCATAATACCATAAATATTTGAAGTACCTGCTATCACTGTAACATTTGCTGTAACTTATGTACATCAAATAAAATTAACTTGCTGTTATAACATTTAACATCCTTTGTACTGTAACTATCTGTAAGTGTAATACAGCGTGATTGCACAGGCCTAACATAGTGGGACAATCTCATGGAAGTGGTGTCATCATTCCATTCAGAGGTGTTCCTATTGTCGAGATACATTGAGCATCTGAATTGATGGTCCCAATCCATCAATTCTGAAAGTGGGTTTGCAGGATCTGGCAGAAAATTTCAGAAGAAATTGGCAGAGGAGCAAGAAAACTCAAGGTTGAGGAGTGGGAGGTTCTGGAAATGCTGGGCTAGTTTTGCATGCAGAGACTCATAAATAATGTTAGAAGTCCAATTCCTCACTTTCATGTGCTCATTTCCCTCCCCCAAGTTATTCCCCATGATGAGGTGGGCATGTGAGGTGCCAAATAGATTACTTGCCCTTTGGCCTTTTGAGACACTTAACTGGCCAGTGAATTGGCAATTAACTTCCTAAAGCTCTCTCCATTGCCATAAAATGTTGGGTGTGTCAGGTTGGTGAGAGTGAGAGGCTCAGTTTTGAAAAGGTAGGAAGTTATGCATTGGGGGCACCAAGGCACTGCAATCCCAAGCCCCATTTTGTTCATTTCTTCTTGTCTTCTGTAACTCAGGCTAACCCCCATAGCCCCTCTAAAATAAGGAAGTAATAGCAGAACATTTGGAAAATACCACTATAATCAAACAGTCATCATGGCTTTATGAAAGGGAAACCATGTCTGACTGGTTGTTAAGCATTCTTTGAGGATGTCTCAATGTGACACAGTACCTCACAAAAGGTTAAATCCTAAGATAAGAGCTCATGGTGTTGCAGGTAGTATATTGACCAGGAGAGAGAGTTGGCTAATGGGCAGGAAATGGGGAGTGGGGATAAAGGTTCTTTTTTCAGTTTGGCAACCTGTCACCACTGGGATGTCACACAAATCAATGCAAACAACACAAAAACAGGTGAAAAGACACAATGTGAAAGGGACACAAACAGTTTACAGAGAGGTATTGATAGGTTAAGTAAGTGGGCAGGATGTTGGCAAATGGAGCATAATGTGGAAAAATGTGAAGTTATCCCTTCGAAAATGAACAACTCACATTGCAACACAAAGGGGCTTGTGCAAGAAACACAAATAGCTAGTGCATGGGGCAGCAGATAATCAGGAAGGCTAATGGGATGTTAGCCCTTATATCAAGATGTTTTGAGTATAAGAGTTGGGATGTCTTACTGAATCTGTACAAGGTGCTGGTGAGACCACACTTGGAGTACTGTGAGCACTTTTGGTCTTCTTTATCATTTTGTTGGCGACAGTTCAGAGAAGGTTCACTAGGATGATCATTGGTCCAGAGGAATTGCCTTATGAACAAATGTAAAACAGACTGGGACTCTACCCACTGGAGTATAGCGGAAATATTGGGATGCTTAATGGGATTGACAGGGGAAGTGCCAAGAGATGTTGCCCCTCATGGGTGATCTAGGACCAGAGGGCATATCCTCAAAATAAAGGGGTGCCAATTTAAGACTGAGGTAAGGAGTAATTTCTTCTCTGAGAGAGTTGTGAGTCTTTGGAAGTCGCTGCCACAGACAGCTGTGGGGGTAGAGTCCTTGTGTACATTTAAGGTTGAAATAGATTATTGATCAGTAGAGGAATCAAGGGGAAAGGGCAAGACAGTGGACATGAGGAATGTCAGATCAGCCAAGGTCCTGTTGAATGCTGGAGCAGGCTCAAGTGGCCAAATGGCCTACTTCTGATCCTATTTCTTATGGCCTTATGATCTTACACCCATAATCCTTGTATCCTTTACTGATTACAAATCTGTTGATCTCAGCCTTGAATTTACTTAATGACCCAACGTCACAGCCCTCTTTGGTAAAGAGTTGAACAGATTCACAAGGCTCTGAATTTCTTGCTTATCTCTGCCTTAAATGCGTGACTCTCACATTCTGAGATTATGCCCTTTGGTCCTAGACTCTCCCACAAGGGGAATAGCCTCGATGCATCTACCAGCCAAGTCCTCTAAGAATTTTTAATATTTCAATAGGCCGCCTTTCATTCTTCTATAACCCAGTGACTACAGGTCAAATCTACTCAACTTTTCCTCATCAGGCTATCCTTCCAAACCTGGTATCGGCCCAGTGAGCCTTCTTTGGACAGTCTCCAATTCCAGTACATTTTTACTTTGATCATGGGCTCAAACCTCTTTACAATGTTCCAGCTGAGGTCTGACTAATGCCATGTACAGATTGAGCAAAATCTCCCTACCTTTATGTTCCATTCCCTTTGAAATAAAGACCAGCATTCTATTTGTCATCTTCATTTCTTGCTGAATTGCATGTTAACTTAAATGCCAACTATGTCATAATAGAGATATCTTCCTGATATTTTAGATGACTTCTTTGTGTGTGTGGGCACATTTCACCACTTAAAGATGTATGATTCATAGCCTTTTAGTTATTTCTTGAAATGAAACATTTTGACTAGCTTAAAAACAAATTGGTCAAAATTTGTCAGATTCAGACTAATCTGTTGCACGTTTGGTTTCAGCGATCAGTTGTGGTATTCCTAAAACCCCTGGAAATGGCTCGGTCTTTGGCAGAGATTATAGTGTAGGCAGCAAGGTCAACTATCAGTGCAATGAAGGTTTCAGACTGGAATCTAGTCAACAAGCAGTAGCATTCTGCAGAGAAGATGGAATATGGAGTAATAACTGGAAGACTCCGCAATGTAAACGTGAGTTTTTTAATGCTATTATTGTACAAGATGTACATATTTTTGAGTGAAATATACACAGCTCTTTTATAATCCTTTGCTCTATGTTATTTGAAATAATGATTTATGGTCTGAAATCTTTGTAAACTGGATGGATTCAAGATGACCTTCTTCCTCCAAAATTAATGCACTACTTTATACTGCTTTACTGTAAGATACCTTTGAAATATATCCTGCAAAACTGATGCATCTTCCACCTTTGTATTTTGACAAAAACTCCTTTAATATGCAGCTCAAGAGATGCCATGGGATATTTTTCTCAGAACATCTTGTACCTATTCAACACGTTGTCTGAAAATGTGGGTCGCCTTAAGTGTGGAAGGTTTTTTCACATCCTTATTTTTAATTAGCCCTTTCATGTAGTTTAGATGTAGTACCTAACACAGTGGTGATTAATGAAGTAGGAGCACACTTTCCTGAGATTTAAGCATGCATTTATTTTAAAAAATGCACATTATTTATTGTCTTTCATGACTACCAAATACCCCAATGATGTAGTTTGTTTTAAGTACAGTTACTGTGGCAATGTAGGAAACGCAACATCCAGTCAGCACAGATAACCCCTAGATTCAGCAATATGATCATGAGCAGAATCACCATCCACCAATAGATCTGCCTGGACGGTATAAAATCATGTCAGGTCTTGGCTGCTAAAACTACTCACTATTCCCGATTTGTCTTGGAATGCAAGTATAACCTTCCGACTTGTTTACTACAAACCACCTTCATAGAATCGTAGGATCCCTACAGTTTGGAAACAGGCCTTTTGGCCCAACAAGTCCACACTGACCCTCCGAAGAGTAACCCACCCAGACCCATTCTCCTCCCCTATTACTCTACATTTACCCCTGACTAATGCATCAAACCTACACTACCTTAAACACTATGGGCAATTTAACATGGCCAATTAATCTAACCTGCACATGTGGGAGGAAACTGGAGCACCTGGAGGAAACCCACGCATACACAGGGAGAATGTGCAAACTCCACAGACAGTCGCCCGAGGCTGGAATCGAATTCAGGTCCCTGGCACTGTGAGGCAGCAGTGCTAACCACTGTGTCGTCCCAACTCCCTTCTTCTTAAACCCACTCTCTTGCCTCCTCCACTCTTCTGCTTTCAATCACAAGTACAATCAGTTCATGTACTTCTTTGTCACCATAATCAAGGTCACCTGACCAACTGCTTCCCTCCTTTCCATTAGCCCATCTACTTTTTTAAAAGGCCCAAAAGAACTGCAGATGCTGTAAATCAGAAAAAAACCCCAGAAATTATTGGAATAGCCCAGCAGGTCAGGCAGAATCTCTGAAGAAAATTCAGACTTAACGTTCTGGGTCTAGTGACCCCTTCCTCAGAACTGATGGTAGCTAGGAAAATATCAGTTGATATGCAGAAGATAGGGTGGGGGTAGGGGCTAAGGAATAAATAATAGATGGGGATAGAACCCAAACACAGAGAGAAACAGTTGGACAGACAAAGCAGTTGATAGCAATCTGGCTGGGAGGGTGAATGGCTTTTAATGGAGACTGTTAGTGGCTAACAATAGGTAGTGTGTAATGGCAGACTATGTGATAACAAGGCCTGGTGTGTGGGGTTGAGGGCTAGGACACAGGAGAGGTTCAGGCCCTAAAATTATTGAACTCAATACTGAGTCTGGAGGGCTGCAGATCCCCATGTGGAAAATGTGGTGTTCTTCCAGTTTGCGTTGAGCTTCACTGGAGCACTGCAGCAAGTCTGAGACAGATGTTTGCCAGGGAATCTGGAAGTGTGCTAAAGTGGCAAACACCTGGAAACTCAGAGTCTTTTTTTATGGGCAGAACATAGATATTCTGCGAAGCGGTCACCCAGTTTGTTTCCCCAACGTACAGGAAAACACAGTGTGAGCAGTGAATGCAGAAAAGTGCAAGAAAAGTGCTGCTTCACCTGGAAGGTACTTTTGGGCCCTTGGATGGAGGAAATTAATGGACAGGTGTTATACGTTCAGCGGTTGCAGGGGAAGATGTCGTGAGGCTGTTGGGGAGTGTTGGGAGTGAAGGAAGAGTGGATCAGGGTGTCCCAGAGAGAATGGTTCCTGCAGAAGGGGAATATATGTCTGGTGGTGGCATCTTTTAGGAGGTGGTGGAAATGGCGGCTGATGATCTTCTGGATGTGGATGCTGGTGGGATGGCAGGTAAGGACAAGGGAGTACCCTATCGCTGTTGCAGGAGGGAAGAGAAGGAGTGAGGATGGAAGTGCGGGAGATGGGTCAGACCCTGTTGAGACCCCCATCAACAACGGTGCTGAGGAATCCTTGATAAGGAAGAATGTAGATATTTCAGAGGCTCCTTTGTTGAAGTTGGCCTCATTGGAACATATTCGAGGAGAACGTGAGGACTGCAGATGCTGGAGATCAGAGCTGAAAATGTGTTGCTGGAAAAGCGCAGCAGGTCCTGAAGAAGGGCTCATGCCCGAAACGTCGATTCTCCTGCTCCTTGGATGCTGCCTGACCTGCTGTGCTTTTCCAGCAACACATTTTCAGCTCATTGGAACATATGCAATGGAGACGGAGGAACTGGGAGAATGGAATGGAATCTTTCCAGGAAGTAGAACCTAAGAATGTATAGTCCATGTAGCTGTGTAAGTTGGTGTGTTTGTAGTGGATATTGGTCTATCCCCAGGAATGGAAACACAGGTGTTGAGGAAGGGAAAGGAGGAGTCAGAGATAGACCAGGTGAAAGTGAGGGTGGGATGACAATTGGAAGCAAAATTAATGAATTTTTCCAATTCTGGATGAGAGAGAGAAGCAGCACCGATGATATCATCGATACATTGGATGAAGAATTGTGGGTGGGGGCCATAATAGAACTGGAACAAGGAATATTCCACATATCCCACGAAGAGACAGGCATAACTAGGGCCCATGTACATTCCTATGGTTGCCCTTCTAACCTGTAGAAATGGTTCAAGCCTTTGCTCCAGGAAGAAGCAGAGAGCCCTGATACTGACCTGATGGGGGATGATGTGTAAAGGGATTGCAGGTCCATGGTAAAGAGGAGGCGGTTGGAGCATGCAAACTGTAAATTCCGAAACTGTCACAAAGTGTCAGAAGGAACATGCGTGTCAGTGAGCAGGGACTGGACCAGGGGAGAAAACACCAAGTCAAAGTAGGAAGAGATGTGTTTTGTGGGGCAGGAGCTGGCAGAAATAATGGGTCTGCCCGGGCAATCCTCTTTGTGGATTTTTGGATGGAGGTAGAACTGGAGGCAGTAGGGGGAAGATCACCAGATGAATGAGGTTGATAACCACAGTTGACACAATGGCCTGATGTTCCATGGTGGGGTCATGGTCCAGGGGAGATAGGAGGAGGTACCTGAGAGCTGGCACTCAGCCTCTGCAATGTAGAGTTCAGTACTCCAGAGTACAACAGCACCACCCTTAGCGGCGGGCTTAATCACAAACTAAGGATTGGATCTAAGCCTATGGAGTGCAGTCAGTTTGGAGGAAGACAGAGTACATTGGGTGAGGGGAGCAGAAAAATTGTGGCAACCAATGCCATGTTGACAGTTCTTGGGGACCCTGCATCCCTCCAGACTCAGTATCAAGATTAGTCATTTTAGGGCCTGAACTCTCCCATGTCCTAGCTCCCAACGCCACATACCAGGCCTTGTTATCACCTAGTCTGCCATTACATACTACCTATTGTTAGCTGTTAATAGTCTCCATTAAAGTCTATTCACTCTCATAGCCAGATTGTTTTCCACTCATTTGTCTGTCCAACTGTTCTTCTCCCTCTTTGGGTTCTATCGCCACCTATAATTTACTCCTAACCCACTCCCCTACCCTATCTTCTGCATATAAACCAATATTTTCCTAGCTACCATCAGTTCTGAGGAAGGGTCACCAGATCCGAAATGTTTACTCTGATTTATCTTCACAGATTCTGCCTGATCGGCTGAGCTTTTCCAGCAACTTCTGTCTTTGTTCCTTAAAAGGTCCCCCTCATCCAAATTGTGACCTTGCATCTTTCTCCAGATGCCTTTTATCTTCTCTCATACCTTCTGTGAGGGCATCTCATCCATGAAACCCATCTTCTTCTCCCTCAATTATTTTACCACCCTATTTCCCTTCTTGTCCCCAATGTTTACTGCAGATAATAATTTTGTTTCTCTTTAGGTGTTGCTCCCCTCTCTTTTAAATCTGCTGTCATCACCCTTCCCCACAGAAGCTAATTCTTGATGCTACCATCCTTGCAACTGACCACACTTACTTCCAACCTCCCGTACCTCTCCAAAGTCTTTAAATTTTCTATCTCCTCTTAAATCCATCCCTCATTATTCCCAGAGCTGCATCTGGCTCCTTCTAATTAGGGTTCTGCTGTAATACTGAAATAGCTCTTATCACAATCACAAATGATATCTGAAGTGACTGTGACAAATGTAACTTATCCCTTCTTATCCTTCCTGATTTGTCATAAGCATTTGACACTGTTGACCACCTGGTGGGGGTATCCTCACCTGGTTCCATTCTGATCTATCAAATGATAACTAGAGAACTCTGCAGTGGTGTCTCTTTCTGCCTCCAGACCAATAGCCTGGTGACCCTCAAAGATGAATCCTATTTCCAATCTATTGCTGCCCCTCAGTGACATCATCCGAAAACATGGTTTCCACATGCAGATATTTCTCATCAACCTGTACAGACATATTATGACCCACCTCTGGAGCAGGTGGAACTTGAACCTGGGCCTCCTGGCAAAATTCCACATGAACGCTTATACCCCCCAGCTCGATGTCATCACTATCCCTCTCAACAAATCAATGTTGGTGGAGTTATTGCAATGGAGAATGCCCCAGCCAGCAGTTAACTGCCATGGCTGGACACATCATGACCAGTTTTCATGTTAACAAAAGCTTTGGCAACTCCTTGGTACAATCCCCATGTCAATATGTTGAATAATTAAAGCTGAATTGCCTGATTTGAATTCAAACAGAAGATTGGCACTGCATTGTTTGCTGATACATTCTCCATGACAATGCCTCCATCAATCAGAGTCCTTATTTTCCTTTCTATTAGTCTGAGTTTACCCCAAAATCTGTGCCCCCTGCTCTTGTTCACACGTTGCCCTATTAACCTGTCACCTCTGTGCTACCGAATGTTAAATGATTACTGGTCAAGCAACACCTTCAATTTTAAAATTTGCAAACATATTTCCAGAACCTTCCGTGGCTTCATCCATGTTGGTCTTTGTTCTCCCCTAGCCCCACAGCCCTTTGGAATATTTGTGCTCATTGAATTCAGGCTTCTTGATCATCTTCATTTTCAATAGCTATACTGCTGGTGTCCATACCTTCACCTTCCCTTGATCTCAAGCTTTGTAATTCCCACCTTACTCTTCTATATTGCTCCATCAATGCTTTTCTTTCCTTTGGATACTCTGAGAAAATCTCACTTTTGACCAAACCTTTAATCCTACCTCTGATGGTGCAGCACTTACTCTGTATCACTTTTATATAGTTATGGTCAAGTTAAGGAGTGGAACTTAAATCCACAAAACTTGTGACTCAGAAATAAATGCTTCCAACTGAGCCACATTGACTGATTACATTAACATAGAGTCATAGAGATGTACAACATGGAAACAGACCCTTCAATCCAACACGTCTATGCCTACCAGATACCCCAACCCAATCTAGTCCCAGCTGCCAGCACCCTGCCCATATCCCTCCAAATCCTTCCTATTCACATACCCATCCAAATGCCTCTTAAATGTTGCAATTGTACCAGCCTCCACCACATCCTCTGGCAGCTCATTCCATACACGTAACCACACTCTG
>NC_057712.1:31643086-31684276 GCF_004010195.1 Chiloscyllium plagiosum
ACTTTCAAGGAGCTATGAACCTGCACTCCAAGGTCTCTTTGTTCAGCAACACTCCCTAGGACCTTACCATTAAGTGTATAAGTCCTGCTAAGATTTGCTTTCCCAAAATGCAGCACCTCACATTTATCTGATAATCTTGCTTAGATATCTCTAAGGCCTGAAGATACAGGAGCAGAAGAAGGTCCAAATTATTCAGTATTTCAGCTATAGTTGAACTTGTGCCTTGTATAAGTTTAGCAAGATTTCCTTATTTTTAATACTCCATACCCTTTGAAACAAAGGCCAACTTCCCATTTGCCTTACCTGCTGAACCTGGACGCTAGCGTTCTGTGATTTATGCACAAAGACCATCAAATATCTTAATGCTATGGAGTTTGACAGTCTTTTTCTCCATTCAAACAATACTCAGTGCCCTTATTATTCCTGCCAAAGTCCATGACATCACACATTCCCACATTATATTCCATCGCCCAAGTTTTTGCCCACTTCCTTAACCTGTCGATATTCCTTTAGGACTTTCTGTGTCATCCTCAAACATTGCCTTCGCATATATTTTTATGTCATCCACAAACTTGATGATAGTACCTTCACTTCCCTCATTCAAGCCATTAACATGTATTGTCGATAATTGTGGTCCAGCACTGATCCCTGTAGCATATTTCTCATTATGTGTTGCCATCCTGAAAATATCCCCCCATATTCCAACTCTCTGTCTTCTGTAAGTCAGCCAATCCCCTGCCCATATTAATATGGTACCCCATATTATTCTTTTAAAATATTTAAACTTTAAAAAAAAGTTATCTTATTAAGTAACCTTAATTGAACATCTTTTGGAAATACGTTTTGCACCCACTAGTTCCCCCATAACTATCCTGTTTGTTAAATCTTCAAAGCATTTTAATGCATGACTTCCCAAGCTGACTCTGCATGATCATATTGTGGATTTCTAACTGCTCTGCATTTAGATTCGAGTAGACTCTAACACTTTCCCACTAGCAGATATTAAGCTAACTAGTCTGTCGTTAACATTTTTTGTCTCCTTTTTTTGAATAGGGGTGTTTTTGAACTTGTTCTCATTCTTACTAGTGCAGATCACCCACCAACCTTCCTCCCCACCTGAACATTTGAAAAGTCAAATTCCTCTGAATATTTAGATCTCAGCTTTGATGTCCTTGTAACCATGTATCTGTATTGGTTAGAAATTTATGCCAATGTAATTGAAATATTATTTGTTTAAATGATTATTGTTTAGATGCCTGTGATTTCAAAATGTATTAACAATAATTCAAAGGTAAATGAGTGGAATGATACACGTTCCAGGTGGAAAGGCTATGTTGAAATGTTCAAGTAGTGAAACCTATTTTCTTTAGACAACGACCGAAGATCTTTAACACAATGAGAAGTTTATTTAGTTTCCCCAAAACAAGGTAAAGTGAAAGTCATTGTCCAAAACCCACATATCAAACAAGGTCTGAAAGAGAAAAAGAAACCTTGCTGTTGCAGGATATCTGCGTTCAACGTCTGGAGAAGCTTTCGAATAAGACCAATCCAAGATTGTAGGTTAAAGGTTTCAGAAATATTACTAAAACTGGTGGATTTATTTGCCAGCAATGGTGTGGCAACTGCTATGTTGAAATGTTCAAGTAGTGAAACCTATTTTCTTTAGACAACGACCGAAGATCTTTAACACAATGAGAAGTTTATTTAGTTTCCCCAAAACAAGGTAAAGTGAAAGTCATTGTCTAAAACCCACATATCAAACAAGGTCTGAAAGAGAAAAAGAAACCTTGCTGCTGCAGGATATCTGCGTTCAACGTCTGGAGAAGCTTTCGAATAAGACCAATCCAAGATTGTAGGTTAAAGGTTTCAGAAATATTATTAAAACTGGTGGATTTATTTGCCAGCAATGGTGTGGGAACTAACTTGACCTTTTAATTTTGTACATTACTAGTTTATGCCAAGTGGACACAAAACCTAAGATGCAGCAAATAATTAGTAAGGCAAATTCTGACTTGGCCTTTGCAAAGGAATTGGAATTGTAAGAGTCTTACTGCAATTAAGTTGAACCTAAAGGGATGCATCAGTTGTTTAGCAGACAAATTCCTGGAATGGGGAATTCTACCACGGAGAGCTGTAGAGTTCAACTGTTAAATATATTCAAGACTTAAATTGATGGGCTTTTGGATGGCACAGGAATCACTGTATGTGGGTTAATGCTAGAAGTAGGTTTGAAGAAAAGGATCAGCTATTATCTTGTTGAATGGCAGAACAGGCTTGGGGGGGGTGCAAATGGTCTTATCCTGTTTCTATTCATTATCTTTTCATGCAAATGCTAAACTCACACATAGTGAAAGTGAAATGACAGAAATAGCAAATGTTTGCTTTGTCTCAGGATTCTATCCGTGCATATTGAAAGACGTATAAGAGACACTATTACATATATAAAAGTATTTGTAAGTAAAAGGAATTGTGCCCGAAGTCGAGTGGACAGCTGTTATTATTAGAGTATTTAATTGTGTAAAGAGAATAAGTCTAAGAAACTGTAGGCCGGCTAGTTTGATGTTGCTGGTTGCTTAAAATACAGTAAGCTTTACTGAAAACTGGAAAAAGGAAAAGAATTCTAGAAACAGAAAATTTAATGAAGAATAGTCAGTCTGGATTTAACAAGGGATGGTCATGTTTTACCAATCTTATTCAATTCTCTGAAGCAAAAATAGAAAGCTTAGGCAAAAGGTATGTACTGGATGCAACATATCTGGATTTTCAAAAGGCCTTTGATAAGGTCAGGTTAACAATAAGCCCAGAGTAAATGGCGTCAGGACAAACAGCAGTAAAAAAAGAAAGACTTGCATTTATCTGGTGCCTTTCACAACCATCCCAAAGCACTTTACAGTCAATGAAAAATCTCTGAAGAGCTGTCACCAGAATGATTGTAGGGAATGGCTAGTAATCTGGCTACAAAATAAGAGTTAAATTATGCAGTCTGGCAAAATGTCAGCAGTGGTGGTAATCAGGAATCAAGGATGGGATCAGTGTTGTTCACAGCTTACTTCAAAGTCAGGAATCAGAAGAACAATTTCATAATTTTCAAACAATACCAACTGAGGAGCCCAGTTAAAGTGAAGAAAGACTGATTAGTTACAAGAAGAAATGAATATACATGCAGATGCTAATTGGTAAATGAATTCCAATGTACATGATCTGATGCATTTTGATAGGATGAAGGCTCATGCTATGTACTTCTTCGATAAAACAAGTCCAAGAGGAGTGATGATCAAAGATTTTATTTTAAATTCCCTAATGCGATAACTACTAGGCCAGTATTTATTGCCCAGAGGGCAGTTAAGAGTTAACCACCTTGCTGTGTATCTATCTGGAGTCAGATTTAGGCCAGACCAGGTGAGGATGGCAATTTCCTTCCCTAAAGCACATTACGAACCAAATGGGTTTTTCCTCCCAGATGGATTTCGTAATCATCATTAGACTCCAAATTATGATTGAATTCAAATTCTACCATCTGCCGTGGTGGGATTTGAACCCCGTTCTCCAGATTATTCACTGGGTTACTGAATTAACTGTCCAGCAATAATGCATCTAGGCCATTTGCCTCCCTGCCAGCTCACATATCATTACAAGCAGTAGCTCCGATTAAAGCATCCTGAACAAATTACACAAGTGTTTAATTTATACAATAATATTGAAAAATAGAACTTATGTGAAAATAGTGTGTCCAATTCCGGTTTCCTTTTTTATCATAAGAAATATAAGAAGTCACTACAGAAGGTGTAAAGTAGATTTAATGAGATGACACAATAACTGTGAGCTTTTATCAATTGGAAAATAAAATGAACAAGTTGGAGCTCTTTTCTGTACAAAAGAGAAGTTCTTTAAGATTTTGTAATGTTTGACAGAGTAGACATACTTTGCATGCGGCACGGTGGCACAGTGGTTAGCACTGCTGCCTCACAGCACCAGAGACCCAGGTTCAATTCCTGCCTCAGGCAACTGTCTGTGTGGAGTTTGCACATTCCCCGTGTCTGCGTAGGTTTCCTCCGGGTGCTCTGGTTTCCTCCCACAGTCCAAAGATGTGCAGGTGAGGTGAATTGGCCATGCTAAATTGCATATAGTGTTAGATGTAGGGGAATGGGTCTGGATGGGTTGCTCTTCGGAGGGTCAGTGTGGACTTGTTGGGGTGAAGGGCCTGTTTCCACACTGTAAGTAATCTAAGATGTTGCCACCTGTGTGATAGATCAATACTCAGAGTCATGTATTTATAATAGTCACCAATAAGTCCAACAAGGTATTCAGGAGAAGCTTATGTTCCTAAAGGGTGGTAAGAATGCAAAATTAACTACGAGAAGTAGTTTAGGCAAATAATTATGGATGTGTCAGAACAAAACTGGATACATAGATGAAAGAAGGGGTGAGGTTTTTCACAACTTTGCAGTTTTAAAAAAAAAATCATTTGTGGGATGTGGGCATTGCTGGCTGGGCCAGCATTTATTTCCCATTCCTAGTTGCCCTTGAGAAAGTGGCGAGTCCCCTTCTTGAACTGCTGCAGTCTACCTGCTGTAGGTTGACCCACAATGTCATTAGCGAGGAAATTCCAGGATTTTGACCAGTGACAGTGAAGGAATGCTGATATATTTCCAAGTCAGGATGGTGAATGGCTTGGAAGGGAACTTGAAGCTGGTATTCCAATATATCTGCTGGGAGAAAGTGAGGTCTGCAGATGCTGGAGATCAAAGTTGAAACTTTATTGCTGGAACAGCACAGCAGGTCAGGCAGCATCCAGGGAACAGGAGATTCGACGTTTCGGGCACAGGCCCTTCTTCAGGAATGAGCAGAGAGTGTTCAGCAGGAGAAGATAAAAGGTAGGGAGGAGGGACTTGGAGGAGGGGCGTTGGAAATGTGATAGGTGGAAAGAGGTCAAGGTGAGGGTGATAGGTCGGAGTAGGATGGAGGCGGAGAGGTCAAGAAGAAGACTGCAGGTCAGGAAGGCGGTGCCGGGCTGGAGGGATCCGGCTGAGACAAGGTGGGGGGAGGGGGGATGAAGAAACTGGTGAAGTCCAAGTTCATCCCCTGCGGTTGGAGGGTTCCCGGTCGGAAGATACGACGCTCCTCCTCCGACCGTCGGGTTGTTGTGGTTTGGCGGTGGATGAGTCCAATATATCTGCTGCCCTTGTCTTTATAGGTGGAAGTGATCATGGGTTTCGAAGTTGCTGTCTGAAGATCTTTAGTGAGTTTCAGCAGTGTATCTTGTAGATAGTGCACATTGCTGCTACTGAACATCGGTGGTGGAGGGAGTGGATGCTTGTGGATGTAGTGCCAATTAAGTTGGGTTGCTTTGTCCTGGATGGTGTCAAGCTTCCTGAGTGTTGTTTGGGCTGCACTCATCCAGGCAAGTGGGGAGTATGCCATCACACTCCTGACTTGTGCCTTGTAGATGGGAACAGGCTTTGTGGAGTCAGGAGATGAGTTGCTCTTAGCTTCTGACCTGCTCTTGTTGTAACTGTGTGTATGTGGTGAGTCCAGTTGAGTTTCTGGTTAATGATAATCCCGATGATGTTGATAATGGTGGATTCAGTGAAGGCCAAGAGCCATTGGTTGAATTGTTTCTTATGTGTGATGGTCATAGCCTGGCATTTGTGTAGCATGAATGTTACTTGCAACTTGGCAGCCCAAGCCTGGATATTGTCCAGATCTTGTTGTATTTGGACATGGGCTGTATCTGAGAAGTTGTGAATGGTGCTGAACATTGTGTGCTCATTCTGTACTGCCTGAATTCATACTTGCCTTTTACCCTTTCCCTAATCACTTATTGCTGGTGACTTCCTCCTGCTCCCAGGTTCTGTCCCTTAATTCTTATATTCATTTCTGTCCCTAAACCTCCCCTGAACACCACTTCTAATGTGATGCTGCTCGTCAGCGGAAAAGCTTTATTTTTTTGAGTGCAAACTCCTGACCTGGTGAAAATTCCCATTTGTTATTCAGCACATGAAATTCCTTTGGATAGCAGCATTGTATATATTGGAATATCATTGAGGGGATTTGCACCTTAATATGCTCTCTGTCACTCCACAGCACCATTGATACATATGATGAGCATTTTTCTGCAAGGGAGTGCATCTTAAACCACAATCAAACACTACTTGCTTCAACAGAATATCATGTGTTCATGACATGACTGGTTAGGCAGCCTATGAGCAGCAGGTAATAGAGATCAGATATACCATACTTTGCTCTGAGGGCACATGATCTATATATACTCTTATCTTCAAATAAGGAACCCACATTACTGTTTCACTAATCCTGTGTTTGATTGCTATGCTGATGTCTAAGTGAAAAATAAATAGATGTGCCTGTATTCTATACTCTTCAACAACAGATTTTTATTCAGATCCCCAACTCCTCACCATTGGAGAAGTATAGAAAAGGTAATAGCAACTTTTTACTTTCCATATTGAGCAGTATATCTGCAAACCCCAGAATCTGTTGTCCACCTCAGAGGAGTAGTGATGCCGACCATTTACTATTACCTCTGTAACATACGGCTCTCTGTTGTGCCTAGACAATCAGCTGGCAGACAGTAAGTGCTAGTAAGGCAAGTCCTCATAGAGAAGCAAAGGAAATCAGAGATGAGGTCAGACCTCTTCAAATAGTTCACTTATAGATTACCACCAGGGATAAGCTGAGAGACAAGTTTGCTTCATTTGCTTAGGGGAGAAAAAATGCGTTTGTTTATCTGCATAATTAAAAAGTTGCCACAGGAATCACATTTTCAGATATTAACTTCTCTCTATTTTTGTTCGAGTCATTAACCGTGGTGAAAAGCACTCTTCCATTTTTCATTAAAATGGAGCTTCAGACCCAAGGACCGTTGACTTTTGTCCCCTTCCAGGCACAAAGTTGCTCAAAATTTTGTGATGCTTCATGACCCAAAAAGAGTCCGAGAAAATTACAGTTTGAAAGACAAAGTAACCTTTCAGCCTGATGCTTCCTTGTATTGCTTGGACAGCATGGATTTTACGTTTTCAGACCACCTGCTAAGGACAAGATAGGAAATCAAACTAAGTAAATAAAATGAGTACATTACAAATTTAAATTAATACCGGCTGTTTAAAAGTGATAATTGAATGGCCTAAGCATTTGTAACCTCACATTATTCTTGAAAGAAGATGTTGAATTGTTAATCTGGACATTAATGTGTTCTAAATTTGCAGGCTAAATGTGATTACATCATTTACTTTAGCTAAGCGTGTTCTAACATGATAATGACATTTTCTGGCTGCTTGAGAATTTTATTTAATTGGAAGTTGAGCAGTTGAAAGGCTATAAGCAGTAAACGTAAAAGGAATATTTGATATCTACTAGTTGTTTACAAAATGTGGATGAAAAATTCCATTCAACAAGTATTCAAAACCAAGATGATGCATACATAAAATGGAGGGAGCTCATGGAAAATCCATTAAATAAATCACCTTTCATACTTCAGGCAAAAGTACTTAATTAGCTTACGTTCATCTCTTTATCTATCCCCTATCTCTCATCAAAGCATATAACAAATAAACATGGAGTTTTCCTTCTCCTCAGCAATTACTCAGGTTCTTGTATGAGTTTTTGTTCAATATACTGGGGAAATAAAAACTCTCATCTTCATCTGGTTCATCTTTGACACCTCCCTTCCCTTCCTCGACATCTCTGTATTCATTTTTTGGGGACAGACTGGCCACCAATATCCACCACAAAGCCGCTGACTCCCACAGTTACTTTGATTATACAACCTCAAACGTAGCTTCCTGTGAAGACTCTATTCCATTCTCCCAGATTCTCTGTCACCACTAACTCTGTTCTGATGATGCCAACTTCGACAAGGGCATCTCAAAAAGTCCACCTTCTGCCTCCAACAAGGATTCTCCACCACCTGTGGTTAACAGGGCCCTCGACCATGTCTGAACCATCTCCTGCACTTGAGCCCTCACACCTTCTCTCCCATCCCATAGAGCCATAGGGATCCCCCCATGGTGCTCACTACCACACCACCAGCATCCACAACCAAGGATTATTTGCTGCCATTTCTACCACCTCAAGGAGTGTACTACCATCAGACATATATTCCCCTTGCCTCCCTCGTCAGCCTTTCGCAGGGCAGATGCCCTGGTCCACTGTGATCATACAATGGCTTTAGGAGGTATATTTTGTCCTTTCTTTTAATGAAACACAGGTTGAAACACAGGTACCGAACAGCCTACTCAAAGCCAATAGAGTAAACAGCTTGTGAGACCATGGGTTTCTTTTTAAAAGTTGGAACAATAGAAGCAGCCTGAATAGGTGGGGTCACGCTCCCACAGATCCAGGATATGTAGTTAAAGTTTTCTGCAGTTGCTGGGGTCTTGAAGCTGAATGTGGAAGCTCTTATTCCTCTCTCTGTTACAACTAAAAGCTGGGGTTCTCTTCCTGCTGCTAGCATTGCATGGGAAACAATCTATTTTACTGAATTTGCTTTTGCCAAGAGTGTGTTTATGGGATGTAACTATATTGAAACAGTTAATTATTAGTAGTTTGTTTCATATATATAAAATTCTGTTCAGTTTTTCAATAGTTACAGTAAAACTAATTCTTTTATTTTGCGTATAATTTAACCATGGTGTAAAATTAAAGTTTGACCAATCGAATTGCACTTGGAATGGAATACCTTACATTTACCTTTAAATTAAGAAAAAGTTCGGGTCTAGGCTATCCTGATATGTTTTGAGCAGATTTGGTAGGGTCCATAAAACCACCTTTCTTCTCAAATCCTCCCCACACCCCCACAGCACCTTCTCTTGTAATCACATAAACTGTAAGACTAGCCCATTTGCATACTCCCTCTTCACTATTCAAATCCCTGGGCAGACCTTCCAGGTGAAGCAATGATTTACCTGCACTTCACTCAACACAATCTACTGTATTCACTGCTCACAAAGTGGTAAAAACAATGACTGCAGATGCTGGAAACCAGATTCTGGATTAGTGGTGCTGGAAGAGCACAGCAGTTCAGGCAGCATCCAACGAGCAGCAAAATCGACGTTTCGGGCAAAAGCCCTTCATCAGGAATAAAGGCAGTGAGCCTGGAGCGTGGAGAAATTCCAAAAAGATTAATGTCTCCGTTGATTGGTTACCAGTTTTAGGCTGACTGCACTTTCATTCCATGTTTCATATTTACCTTTTTTAAAAAAAAATGTGTAGTCACATCAACTATCTTCCAATCCATTGGAAATTATTCCAGATTCTACAGAATCTTGAAACTTCAGATTACTCTATTAAGGTTCAACCCCTTGTTTCATATTAGATCCACTAACTCTTGGGCCACTTTGTTAAGTATGCTTCGGTGGAGAGTAGCTTTCCTGTGATATCTTTGCTTTTAATCCTATAAACTTCCCCAACACCATTACCCAACAAATACTGATGAAGGTGATAGGTCAGGGAGGAGAGGGTGGAGTGGATAGGTGGAAAAGGAGATAGGCAGGTAGGACAAGTCCGGAAAAGTCATGGAGACAGTGCTGAGCTGCAAGTTTAGAACTAGGGTGAGGTGGGGGAAGGGGAAATGAGGAAACTGTTGAAGTCCACATTGATGCCCTGGGGTTGAAGTGTTCCGAGTGTTCAAATTTGTTATTAGTTTGTATTTTAACTAACAACATTGACTTTCACAGTCAGCACAACTACTTACCATTCTGTTACAGACTCTCCAAATGAATACACCATGGAAACTGTATATTCATGGGTAAGGGAAGAACAGCGAGAGGTTTTCAGAACCACAAGCAGGCTGACTAGATAGAGTGGATAGGGAGAAAATGTCCCTGCTTGTAAATGAGAAAGAACATAGATTTAAAATGAACCACAAAAGGACCAAGGGTGAAGACATTAAAAACGTCATTATCCAGTGAGTGGTTAGGATTTGGAATGCATTGCCTGGAAATTTGTTAGAGGTATATTCAGTTGAGGCATTCAAGAGGGAATTGGAAGATTATATTTATGAAAATAAAGTGCAAGGCTCAGTGGAAAAGGCAGGATATTGGCATTAGGTAATGTTACTCAATTACGAGTTGGTGCAGGCAAGATAGGCTGAATGGCCTCCTCCTGTACAATAACACTTCTTTGTTTCTGTGAAACTGACAGGCTGTAATGTCTATAAACAGTGAAACTGAAGCGTTCTAGCCATGAACAAGTGGGAGGCTGTTGCTCATAGCAGTTCTTTGAGTGTGTACTTACTTTGAGAGGCTCTGTTTGATAGTTCCACCTTCTTGCAAGTCAGTTCGTTTCTCTTGCACTTGCAGTCACCGTGTGGTTAACCTTCCTGCTGGCTGCCTTCACCATGGAACTGGAACAGCTTTGACAAAGAAGCCAAGCAGCATCAGGAACACATACAGAGGATCAGCTCTCTCAACATGTGAGCACCAATGTCTGCACATGCTTAAGATTTCACTACAGGTCATTGTTGACATCTATAGCTTCCAGGACAAAGATTTCTCTTCTAGTGGGATAAGTGGCTACTTGTTGCCAGTGGCTGACAAGGTAGCTTTTTCGAGAGGGGTATCAAATATCTCCATACCTCCCTGTCCTCTCTGCCTTGCCACAAGATTCGGTAGATGGACCTCTGGAAAGTGAAGAGAAAGAAAAGAGTTGTTAACCAGCATTAGTCACGACCAGCAACTGTTTCAGAGCACTTTGCAGTCAGTGATGTACATTTAAAGTGTTGTCACCATTATCATGTCATTTAGCAGAGGTTTATGCTTGTTAGAGTTGGTGGGAAAGAACAGACAACATTTGTGTTGAGTGACTGTGTGGCCAGATTAAGAGTGGGCTGAGGCCTGACTCAATTTGTTTTTCCAATAGGGATGGAGATAAAGAAATTAGTGTAGTTGCAAGATATATTGTTCTGAGAAACCCTGTGCAGGAGAATGCTGGGAAAGGCAGAACATGGCGAGTGGAACCTCAAAGTGGGATTCTATTCATCTAACATTGAATCCTGTTGCTCTAATTGCAGTTTGGAAGGAGCTCATTCCTGTTGCTAACTTCCTTGACTTTTATAATGTATCTACTTGGTTGGAGAGGTTGTTCCTATCCTCTAGTACTTCTCGATTTTCTTAGATCCTGTAGGAGGCTCCTAAGGTGAAAGTCAGAGACTCAGGGATCAAACTTTCTAGGTCTCATCTCCATTTCCGTTGTTGTACAGCCTGAGGGATCGATCTCTTAGTTCAGCCATTTTAATTCTGAGCCTTCAATAGGAATCCTTTCTTTGATATATCCAGAATCTCGTCTCAGTGACCCTCTCTGATTGGACAGAAAATCAGCAAAAAGTATATTAATGCCATAACTTGGGGTTAAAGAGGCACAACAAAGATTATGGGTTCATGTTGTGAGGTTCTGTAATTTCTTCAAAGATTATCGGTTCAAAAATCTTCCCTTTCAGTTCAGTGGAATAGCTGTACACAATGCTGAATAGAAGGAAATATCTTGAGGTTATCTTACACAGCGTAACACAATACTTGTTTACAGTAGAGGGCAAAAGGTTTACTAGGTTGAATTAACAGAGAGACAGTGTACAAATTTGAACAGGTTGTATGAATGGAAAAGCAATATATTGTTTAATCTGTCATGAATGTTGAACTAGGGTGGCTCCATGAGCTTAATGTGAGCTTTTTAACATCATTTCAAGATAATGTCAGGCATAATAAAAAAAAAGGAGGTGCCAATCTGGCAAAGTTGCTACCAAAATGCGAAACAGTGAAAGAGGCATGTTATAGACATAACTGAGGAATCCCACAATCAATTACCAATACAAGGTTCTGCCACCTCCTCAGTAATGAGAGAGCCCGACATGAAAAAAAGGGATATTAAAGCATTTGCTGAAGCACCTTTAACCAGTTACTTATCAAGCTCCCCTTAATCAAAGATACCAGTCCTTAGCCAGTTCAATTCACTTCGCGTTTTCTTTTTCTTATTTGTTCATGGGATATGGACGTCACTGCTCAGCATTTATTTCCCATCCTTAATTGCCCCACAGAATAAGCTGTGGTGAACTCCTGTCTTGTCTCACAACAGTTCTTGAGATTTCGGGATGCTCACAATGATGTTAGGAAGGCAATTTCAGGATTTTTCCCCAGCGACATTGAAGGACAGTGATATGGTTCGAAGTCAGGATGGTGTGTCATTTAGTAGGCAGCTTGTCGGATATAGGATTCCTATGTAAATGTTACAGTTGTCCTTCTAGTGGTAAAAGTCATAGGTTTGGATGGTGCTTTTGAAGGAGCTTTGTTGAGATACTGCAGTGCATCTTGTGAATGAGGCACACACATGCTCAGTTGCACCAGAGGTGAAGAGAATGAAAGTGGTGGAATGGGGGCCAAGAAAACAAGTTGCTTTGTATTAGATGGTGTGGAACATCTTTAATATTGTTGTAGTTTCAGCTATCTAACAAATGGAGAGTATTCTATCACACCCTTTTAATTGTGCTTGGAGATGGTGGACTGATGCAAGAATGTATCTATGTGGCTATAGAATCCCTCATCTCTGATCTGCTGTTGTTGACAGTGTTTGCATGACTGTTCAAGTTCACTTTCTGTCAGTAATAATGCCAAGGATATTGAATTTTGGGGGATTCAACAATGGTAATGCCATTGGAGTTAAGGGACAATGGTTAGATTCTTATTTGAAAAAGTAATTGCCCATTACTTGCCACTAAATAGGTCAGCTTGCTTATTGTCCAAGTCTGCAGCATTTAGACATGGACAACTTCAGAATGTAATGATTTGCAAATGGAACTGAACATAGAGCAATCATCAATGAACATCACCATTTCTTACTATATAGTTGAGGCAAGGACATTGACAGAGTAGCTGAAGATAGGAGGATGCTATCCCGAAGAACTTCTGCTGTGACATCCTTGGACTGGGATGGTTGATCTCCAATAGTCACAACTATTTTCCTTTGTGCTAGATATAATCCTAACCAGCAGAGAATGCACCCGCTAATTAGGAACAGATGTAAGCCATTCATCCCATCAAACCTGCTCTCCCATTCAATTAGATCATGACTAAGGCCACTTTCCTGCATTATCTCCACATGCTCTTGATGCCTTTAGTCTTCAGCATCTATTGACTTCTGTCTGGAGCATTCTCAATGCTTGACCTGTCTTAGTCCTCAGGGGTAGAAAATTACAAAGATACACCACACTCAGTGAAGAAATTCCTCTTCATCTCAGTCTTAAATGGCCTACTCCTGTAGACTAAGATCCCATTCCTTTACTTTAGACTCCTGTCTCACACTATAAGAACTTTGTAAGTTTCCATGAGGCCACACCCTGTTCTTTGAAACTCTAGGAAGCACAGATGGAGTTTTCTCAATATCTCCTTGGATGACAATCCAGCCATCCATGAAATTAATCTGGTGAACCTCTGTTGTACTCCCTTTTCAGTAAGTTTATACTTCCTTGGATAAGGGTACCAAAATTGTACACTATGTGAGGCATCGCTAAAGCTATATACAACTGCAGCGAGATATCTTTACTCTTGATTTGACTTCCTGATTACTGGCTGCACCTGCATGCCAACTTTAAGTGACTCATGAAAAAGAATATTTGGGCCCCTTGCGATGTCTGCACTTTCCAACCCATCTAATTCATTTATCCTGTTCAAGTTGTCTTGACACCTACTCCCATCACTATCACAGTTCATACTTCCACCCAGTTTGGTGTCACCAATAAATTAGATTATATTGCAATTGGCCCCCACATCCAAATCATTGATTTGGATTCATTTGAACAGTGGTGAACTGAGTACTATCTCGCTAGTTACAGTCTGCCACCCTGAGAATGGTCTATTTATTCCTACACTCTGCTATCTACCCGCTAATAAATTCACAATCCATATCTGTACTTTCCCCCAATCCCATGTGCTCTGTCTAATTTGATTTTCTAACCTGTGTGGTACTTTATCAAAAGTCTTCTGAAAATCCAAGTATATCCACTGGTTCTCCATTATCCTGAAAAACTCCAATAAATCTGTCCAGCCTAATTTCCCTTTCATTAATCCATGACTCAGAAATCCTACGCTCTCCAATCTCTCAGTTTTATTTCTATGCTCACTAGCGTGAGGAACAGTCCCTGTGTTCTGCTTTTCAATCTCCTTCCAGCCTGCTACAGATTATTTTCAGGGCCTCAATCCCTTTTTTGCGTACTAATATGGGCCACAATCAATGTCTAGTAGCCTCTTCCATGACATCTAGGACCCTCGCACTGAGGAGGTTACATACCTTCCTGGGGTCACATCCTTAGCCACAGAAATTCCTGTCTCTTCCTTCATCTAACAAATCCCTTACTACTACTGCTGTTTCCCTCCTCTTCCTCTCTTTCAATACAACTGAACCATTGATGAATCTGATGGTCATAATGACTTAAAACCTTCAAATTGTTCCTCTCCACAGATTTTAACTGATTTGCTGAGAATTTCCAGCAATTTTGTTTTTTTTCCCTGATGTTCTACATCCATAGTATTTTGTCCTTTCAGTGGCTTTGCAGCACTCTTTTCTATTATGTTTTAAACGATGGCCTCTGGTTGCTATCTAACATGAATTCTATTTATCAGTTCTATATTTGAGTAGCAAGTTTTGTAGAGGAATGAATCATTTGAATTGAAAGGCATTCAACTCATACTTTTGCACTTCAGATTCGATTAAGTTGTAGAAAATGCAGTTACACAATAAAGATACACAAGTGCTGCCTAATAAAATGAATTACTGCACAAGGTTTTCTGCTTTACTTTGCTGCATTTGCATCTATTTCCAATCATCTTTGACATGATTTATTGCTCTTATGTGACAACTATCTTCTCCATAATTCAGCAGACAAGAGGTAACAGATTTCTTCATTAAAGTGCTAACTTTTCTGACCTTGGTACATTCAGTGGAGCAGTTTTTCTTAAATTGTTCCTTAGCTGGAGGGGATATTGTCAAATATGTTCACCGTAAAATTAAATGATTCTTCTGCAGTCCTTCAGTTTGATGAGGCTGTGTTGGTTCAGTTGTTTTGTTCATACATAATCATGATTTCCATTAGGCTTCTCATAAGCACTTTGGGGACATCATGATATCTTACAAGTTGCTACATAAATGCAAGTCTCTATTTCATTTATTTATCCTTGTATCAAGCACGTGGAAAGTAAAATGTTGAGATTGTAGACTAATTGGCTATGGTACATTAACTGTTTTGAACTTGTTCAATTATACTGCAAGCTGATCTGGCAGCAGACTATTAATTCTGTCTGAGAAATAATTATATTGAGCTTTATTCCAGTCAGTTTACACTTGTTTCTCTTCCCTTGGTCCGACTTACAATGACATGTTCTTGTGCTCTGTTTAACTCCACAATGGCAGCACTTCTCCAGCTGTTACCTCTGCAAAACCTAATGACTCCCACCAACTCCACATCCCACCCCTAGCAATTTCAATAAACTCACTTCACTCTTCAAATAAAATTCTCAAAATCTTAATCCATTTTTCGACTGTTTAGATCACAGGTATGTCTAGTATATGACCACAATCCTTTGCAATAGATAGACTATTAATGCTATTTAATTGGTTCATTCACATGATAGTTTAACTTGATGTACTGGATTTCTGTATAGGTAGTAGGTTAAAACACTAGAGACTGCTGACTTGTGAGGAAGCTGCCAATAATCTGCTGACTACCACCTTTTCCACAACAAAGACAGCTTTGAATTATCCAGAAACATTCATAAAGTAAAACGATTGCAGTCTGTCAGTGGTCAGTGGGTCTGCAACCATTGAGATAGTGCTGCAAGATAACCAGGGAGATTGTAGTCATGCTGCACAGTCAGGTCTTCCACAGACATTTACGCTTCAAAGCAGAGTCAGTGGATAACTCCTTGGAGACAAGGGCTACTGTCAAAGGTTGTGGCTAATGGCACCATTGAGGGAATCTACCAGAGATACCCAAAGAAGGTGAAGCACATGAGCCACATGAGTACCAGTTATCACTGGAAATGTGACTCAGACTCCTCGGGGTCAGCCTTCCATAGCCATTTCCACATTGATGGTGCTCTGTGGCTCCTGATAAAACTTGGTGCAAAGAAAAGAAGAAGCGTGGGAGAAGCACATTGTATTTTAGAGGGACAGGAGCTTAAGGTGGAGATGGCAGTTTCAGCTGCTCCCTAAACCTGGAAAAAGTGGAATTAATCTGAATTCATCTTTAATACTGTACCATGGAACTCCAGTTTGGACAAGTTCCTTTACGTTCAGGCTTTACTGGTTTTCCCTTCACAAACAATGTCAAAAAAAGGTGAATATATGGATAGAATTTCTTTGCATTAATATGGAGTTGCAAATGAAGAAAGAATGCACCACCAATGTAATAAACAAGATATCTTGACATAAGGCAATCCAGACAAATACATTGGATTTCTAACAAGCAGTCTGCTTTAGAAAAACATCTTTCACTCAGCGATGGACTATTCTGAAACTACTGATATTCATTTTTTTTAAGAAAGAAAATATAAGGGTTTGGTCTTCACTCACTGGTCCAGTATTTATTGTTCATTCCTAATTACCATTGAGAAATTCATTGTGAGCTTTCTTCTTGAACTGCTGCAGACAATTTGGTTTAGGTGAACAATACTGTTAGAGAGGGATCTCTGGGTTTTCAACCCAGGGACAGTAGAGGAATGGTGATATAATTCCAAATCAGTATGGTCTACCTCCAAGTCATTTGTAATGAAATCTGAGCTCCACTAGATGGTTCAAAAGGTGTCAGTGATTAGTTGAGTGTCTCAAAGCACTGAGTGCACAGAACCAGTGATCCCAATTAGACAGCTGGCTGGGCATGCCAAAGCCAGTGCTATAGGACATGGGCTGCAGGCTGCAAGCCTGGAGCAGGCAATAAAGACAAAAAGTTTGCATCACATGTCAATACCCCCACATCAGGGAGAGAGCTCAGAGACTGGTCCCAAACTCAATAATTGGGACAATACTGAAGGACCCACTGTAGGTTTTGAGTTTACGTGGTTGGCTACACCATTATTGTAGAAAATGATGACTGTTCCATTTGCTGGGTTTGAAGAAATGAGGTGTATAGGTTTTGAGCATTCACCATAGCCTGCAATGAGAGTGGCTCATGGAGCATATGTAAAAGCAAGGTGCCTGTAGTATTCAAATCTTAACTCAGTATGGTGTGACATGTAACTTGGAAATGACGAAGCTGCGAATTCTGCACCAGTCATCATCAAGAGATAGTCAAGTAGCATCGGTGATCTCATGGTTTGTTGCAAGTTGCATGAAAGTAGACCGGATCATTAATCAACATGTTTGGGACTCCGTGAATAGAGTGCTTGCAAGTACCTTTACTCCAACCAAGCCTTCAAAGGAAGGTCGTGATGTTCTTTGGACGGAAAGAAAACTCAAATGTAGTGTAAAAATGACGACCTGTCAGCCTGATGAGCAGAATAGAGAGAATTTTCACTGGAACATCCATAGCTGTGGAAGAGTGGATTGAATTCGGTACTCCATTGTCAATGGTCAGTTTAATAGCATGATGCTCAAAGCATCATGTGTCTAAGTAGGGTGACTAACAAATCCGCAATGGAATGCAGCTGATACTAACAAAATATCTGCAAGTTCTTGTTCGTCAAAACAGACATATGTTGTGATATCATCATCATTATTGAAGATAGCAGCTATCCTTCAGGTTTCAGGCATATATTGGCAGTTTTGATCTGCAGAAAATTATCCTTGTTAATGATTTTTATCTGGGTGTCTCACTCACTGATGTAATGGGCATCACGCCTCATACAACTGGCTACTGTTTCTATTCACATAAAATTACCACAAAGCCTAAAATATCATAGCACTCATGCCACAGGCAAATCCCTTCAATCCCTTTTTGAATTGTATATGATCGAGCTGGAAATACTAACACGAGCTGACACATCTGCCAACGACTCGCCATTGCTGTACCTGCCTCCATGACCTACTCTTCCTCTCTTGCATTATCTCTCCAGCTTGATGGTCCCACCGACCTTCAAAATGAATGGTTTCTTCTGAAGACACCACTGACTGAATAATCACAAGATCTCTGGGATAAATAAAATGTGAATTAGAACTGTCAAAGTGAGGCTGTTAAAAGCTTTCATTTTGTAGATCATGTTTTAATGGATGGTGACACCACGTCAATGCAAGTGAGTGTTGTTCTTCATGTTGCTGTGAAATATATTTAATTCTGGCACCCTGTAGTTCTCTAAAGGCCATGCATGTGGAGATCCAGCTTATCTCCAAAACCAGCTCCTTTGTAGCTGTCAAGACGGATGTGACTGAAGAACTCATTCTCAGCTTCTCCCTGTGTTCAGTGCTCTCTCCTGCTTGGAGAGAAAGGAGAGATGTATGAATGTGAAAGCTGGATAACATTGAAGCATGCTGACATGCTAATGAAACAGCAATGTGTACCACTTGCAATATACAACTGACATTCCTGTGAGTTTGGGTATCATAAAATCCATTGATCTGTTGGTGAGCAAACTGCAGAAGATGAGTGTGTGCCTTGGGAGTGGCTCTCCATTTTATTCAACAGTTTGTCTCCAAGCTTGACAGCAACTTGAACTTGCATGGAAGTTGCAGTTTGTACAAGCATGAATTTCCATTGAGTGTTTAGTTACAGCAATTTTTCAGGTGGCTGTTAAAGGGTGTTGTTATGCGAGAAGACATCGAGCAGGCTGGAAACTGACTCATTTGAACTCCAGCCACATTGTGGAATCACAGCATTTTTATGTTGCAGTAGGAGACCATTTTGCCCATCAGGTTTGCACTGGCTCTTTGAATGAGTATTCTCCCTGCTGTCATTCCCCTGTCTTTTCTTCTGTAATACTTCCTTTTCAGATAACATCATTTCCTTGTAAAAGCTTCAATTGATCCTGCCACCAACACAAACCCAGGCAGTACTCTGCAGAGCTTAATGACCTGTGGCATGAAAACATTTTCTGTCATGTGGCCATTGCTAATTGCCATGAAGACCTATCTGCTGCATTGAGATCTGTAAAGATGGAAACCTGTTGTCTTAATTTGTCTGGCCTAACTGTGACTCCAGATCCAGAGCAATGTGTCTCACTTTTAATTGTCTTCTGAAATTGCATTGAGAGCCAGTCAATTCAAGGGCAACTTGGGATAAGAACAAATGACTTGACAGCAATGCCCACATCCCCCCCAAAAAAGCATATAATAGCCAGGTTTCTGTCATGATTTGGAGGTGCTGGTGTTGGACTGGAGTGGACAAAGTTAAAAATCACACAACACCAAGTTATAATCCAACAGGTTTATTTGGAAGCACTAGCTTTCAGAGTGCTACTCCTTTACTAGGTGATTGTGGAGTATAATTTCCTTCCCAGGTTTATTTTCTTCACTGAATATTTTAAATCTGAGCCCTCTCTTTCTCAGTGCCATCACAAGTGAGAACAGGTTCTCCCTACTTACTGCGGTCTGATCCCTGATGGTTTTGAATGCCTCTGCACATCTCCTCTCAGCCTCCTGTCTCTAAACAAAGGCTCTCCAATCTATCTTTGTAACTGCACGTTTCCGGAACCATTCTTTTCTGCAATATTTCTCATGTTGTTCAATCACCCCTCAAGTACGTTGCCCAGAATTGGATTCTGTACTCTGACTAAAGATAAATCAGTGATTTATAGAAATTCGACATAACTGCCTTGCTGTTGTACTTTATCTCACTATTTAAAGCTGAGAATATTTTATACTTTATTAAACATACTCTGTGGAGAAAGTGAGGTCTGCAGATGCTGGAGATCAGAGATGGAAATGTGTTGCTGGAAAAGCGCAGCAGGTCAGGCAGCATCTAGGGAACAGGAGAATCGACGTTTCGGGCATTAGCCCTTCCTCAGGAATGACATACTCTGTACCTGCCATGCTACCTTCAATTATTTATGTACATTTACACACATGTTCCTCTGCCCCTACTCTCCCTTTGGATGTAACCATTGAATTATATTGTCTCTCCATGTTCTTCCTATCAAAACAACAAACTTCACATTTTTCCGCACAGAACTTCATTTGCCACCTGACTGCCCATTCCACCAACTTATCTATGCCCATTGGGAAATCCAACACTACCCTCTTAACAGATCACAATTCTTCCTAGTTTTGTCTGCAACTTGTGAAATTATGCCCTGATCATGTCATTAATATGATTGTAAAAACAAGTGTTCCAATATTAACCCACGGCAAACAAGTTAAAACTGTTCCCCTTGCCTAATAGCACCCATTAACCATTTCTCATGTTTCTATTGCTCTGCTAATTCCATATCTATGCTGCTATTTTCCTTTTCCATTCCACGAGATGTAACTTTGCTGAAAAATCTGTTGTGTGGCACTGTATCAAATATATTTTGGAAGTCTATATTTGTCACATTATCACAATTGTTCCCATTAACCTTCTCTTATTTCTTTAAATAACTCTAGTTAGCTTGTTACAAATAATCTTAAGCCCTTTGGCAGACCTTCTAACCACTCAGAAAACTCCTTGTGAGCCAGCAATTCCTCCTCTCTGCATTCCTCACATGACCTCACAAGGGATTTACCTTTAGGTGAGCTCTCCCCTAGGCTACTGCTATTGCCAGTGCTTGCTGCTGTCTTTTTGTGTTCATTGTCTGAATATTTACTACTTAATTATCTTTTGAGTTATGCTTACATTTTAGATTGCTTCTGCAAATTGTTCTTTAATAGACTTTTTCAGTCCCCTCATGTCTTTAGAACAAATGGCTTAAATTATAGCACAGAAAAACATTTTACAGATATAACCACTTTGGTGTTGTCTGAATAGATCTTAATCATGTTTCAGTACTTCTTCGCAAATGTCTGATTATCTTGTGACTGTTGTCAGCATTGATCAAGAGTCCACTTGAATTTCCCTCAGAATAAAGAATACAACTTTCAGTTTCGAAGATGCCAGTGTTCCAAAGTGGTTACCCAATTTCATATAATGGCTGAAATTTGTTTCCCCCATTCTCATTGACAGAATATAGACTTTTACTTGTCATTCTGGTATAACGCGCATTTCGTTACTATGAATCAGCTATAATGCAATTGGCAGATTGTGACTGCTATTTGGATAACGCGAACTTTCTACTGAACGGGTATAGCAATTTCTATAAAGCAGGGTCGCAGGAGCACGCAGCTATTGTGTTATAGCAGAACGACCTGTATTTGCTATTTCTCCTTTTCTTCTCCAGTCTGAAATTGGTGATGTCTTTTCAGATATGTATGAAGGAATCTCTCTCTCGGTGCATTAAGGGCAGTGACAAATTGCTTCATAAAGAATGGCTTACTGATTTAGCCATTCCTGTTGTACATCATGTGTGCTTGCCTCTGGTACTGTGGGTACTCGTTTATTTCTGTTCCTCATGCCCTCAAGGTATTGGTGAACTTATTAGTGGGCGGCACGGTGGCACAGTGGTTAGCACTGCTGCCTCACAGCGCCAGAGACCCGGGTTCAATTCCCGCCTCAGGCGACCGACTGTGTGGAGTTTGCACATTCTCCCCGTGTCTGCGTGGGCTTCCTCCGGGTGCTCCGGTTTCCTCCCACAGTCCAAAAATGTGCAGGTTAGGTGAATTGGCCATGCTAAATTGCCTGTAGTGTTAGGTACAGGGGTAAATGTAGGGGAATGGGTCTGGGTGGGTGCGCTTTGGCGGGTCGGTGTGGACTTGTTGGGCCGAAGGGCCTGTTTCCACACTGTAAGTAATCCAATCTAATCTAATCATTCCTCCAGTAATTTTAGACATATTTTAGGGAAAAAAAGTCTTGTTGTTGAACTTGGTTCTGTCGCTAGTCAACATTCACACATGTCGAGTGAATAGTGACAGAGATTCTGGGCAATATTTCACCTTCCTTGGTCACAGCATCCAATTTTGGCATCCAATGTAAATGTGAGTAATGCACTTTGGAAACTGAACCTGCGTGTTCCTGATCTGTGTGTTGCCATGACACCTTATTGTTTATAGAACCAGGTGACAAGGTATTGGTGAACTTATTTTAATTAAATGCGAAGAATTGCACTTTGATAAGGCAAACCAGAGCAGGACTTATACAGTTAATGGTAGGACGCTGGGGAGTGTTACCAATCAAAGAGATCTTAGGTTGCAGGTCCATTCTTCCTTGTAAGTAGAATCACATGTCATGAGGGAGGTGAAGAAGACATTTGGCATGCTTGCCTTCATTTTTCAGAACATAAGTCAGGATATTGGTAAGGCCACTTTTAGAATACTGTGTACAATTCTGGTTGCCACTCTACAGGATGGATGCTGTTAAACTTGACAGGTGCAGAAACGATTCACAAGGATGATGCTGGGACTGGAGGGTTTGAGTTACAGTGGAGGATAAATAGGCTCAGGCTTTTTTCCTTGGAATGTTGGAGGCTGAGAGGTAATCTTATTGAGGTTTATAAAATCACAAGGGTCATGAATAGGGTGAATAGCCAAGGTCTTTTTCCGAGGTTGGGGAAATCCAAAACTAGAGGACATAGGTTTAAGGTCAGAGGGAAAAGATTTAAGAAGGACCTGAGGGATAAGTTTTCATGTGTAGGGTGGTGTGTGTATGGAATGAGCTGCCAGCAGAGGTGGTGGAGGCTGGTAGAATTACAACATTTAAAAGACATCTGGATAGGAATATGAAAAGGAAGGGTTTAGAGGTAAATGGGACCATGTCAGATTGAGATGTCTGGTCGGTGCTGACAAGTTGGACCAAAGGGTCAGTTTCCATGCTATATGACTTTATGAATCTATCAACCAGGTTCATTTTTACTGTGAAAAACAAATGCAATGTTTTGCTGCTTTAAACTCCATTATGCATAATGACTGGAGACTATATTCTTTACAGACCCTTCGGCACTTCATAGATGAATATGAGGTCATTTGAGACATTACAAAGACAACACCACTCAATATCTACCAAGCCAGTGGTCACAGATGTGTGCCAGAAGAAATCAGGTCCTCATCATAAAGTCATAGAGATGTACAGCATGGAAACAGACCTTTCTGTACAACTCGTCCATGCTGACCAGATATCCTAAATTAATCTAATCCCATTTACCAACATTTGACCAATATTCATGTCAACCCTTCCTATTCATATACCCATCCAGATGCCTTTTAAATATTGCAATTGTACCAGCCTCCGCCATTTCCTCTGGCAGCTCATTTCATACACGTACCACTATCTGCGTGAAAAAGTTGCCCGTTGGGTCCCTTTTAAATTTTCCCCTCCCACCCTAAACCTATGCCCTCTAGTTCTGGACTCCCCCAACCCAGCGAAAAGACCTTGTCAATTTACTCTATCCCTGCCCCTTATTGTTTTATAAACCTCTAAGGTCACCCTTGTAAATGTCAAGTACATTTGATTTTTGTTTTTTGACTTATAGTTGTTGTTGTAGGTTTTGTTGCAAATTACTTGATGCTTGCTGAAGAAATATAATGGAACAATTATGTAATGTGTGACAGTATCAGTATTTTCCAAAGATAGATTTAATATTTAATGGTGTCATGCCTCACTGGGTTAGTGTACCAAAAATCAAACCCTACTATTCTCTGAGTCATCTCAAAAGTTAAAGGTTTTATCAAAGAATGCAGAATTCCCCAGTTGACCTATCATTTTAGATTCAGGTTAACAAAATACAGACCAGTTTTCTGTATCTGCTGAGATGATCCTTTTAATTGTCATGGTTTAGTCTTATTGATCTGTGTCTTCTCTGGGTGGTTTTAACTTCTTTGTGTGAGGTAGAGTATCTCGTTCACAAATTATAAAGTCTTTATCTTATAGATTAAAAGCCACAGCTTACAGCAACTGGTGAAGGAAAAAAAATGGTTATCTTCAGGCTTTAGATATCTGCATACCACCAGCATATACTGGGCACCAATTCTCCTTACAGAGGTCTGAAGGTTTCTGGCTGTATTGTTCCCACCCACAAGATGAATAGCTACCTGATAAACAAATACATATTGTTGACAAGTAGCCACTGTTCCACACACCAGTCAGCTCTTTATTGTTGGTTGAATCTTACTTTGTACCATCTATCTGCAATAGCTTGCCCCCACTGCTCGAAGAAGCAACAGTATAAACAGCATTGACAATGAATGCTGGGAATTTATTTTCAAAAGGTGAGCAAGCCCTTGCACAATCCTTTATTAAAAGAGTCACTTTTCCATTTTATTCTACAATCAAAAATGGGAGAAAAATAAAAAAAAGATATGTCTTTGCAATGAAACAGGTCAATCAAAAACCTAAATGACCTTGGTCAAGAATTAAGTCCTTGCCCTCCACCTTGGAGAAAGCTTTTTAAAATTGCTGCCATAAAAACCTGTCACAATTGAAGAAAGAAAGTGTCTAAAGAGAGTCTTAATAGGACTAATTTAGACCCTTGAGGATTTCAATTTAATCCAGTTCTTTCTCCCACAGTCTCTCCTGTCAGTCTGATTGATGTGTTCTTATCATTACAATATATGAGAAAACATAAAATGGCAACAATAAAATGTCACTGTAAATGTTGACTTTGTAGAGTTAATTATGTGTTGAATATCATAATAATGGATCACCTTTTATTTGTATTTATTTTTCCCTCACAGCTGTGTCATGTCCTCCTATTGAAACCATTCTTTCAAAAGACGTTGTCAAGCGGCTCGTTCATGGGTCAATGAATGAATATGGAAACAAAGTCATGTTAAGCTGTAAACCTGGTTATTACTTGAGGGGCAGCAAGGTCATACAGTGTCACGCAAACAGCACATGGAGTGGGTCCAATGAGAAAGCAAATTGCAAAAGTAAGAGCAAGTGCCTTTGATTTTTCTTTATAGTTATCGTGCAATTGGAAATTATTTGGGCCACATTTTCAGAGGAAGCGCAGACACAACTATTATACATAATGAAAGTGATCCACATTTCAGACAAGAGATTCTAATCCAGGTTTCTTCAAACATGCGGAGAATATACTTTAAATTTGAACAGGTCTCTCATAGTGCAGAGTAGTTAGAGGACAGGGAATTATATCTCCTTTTTCACTGCAATCAGTTGCTACTTTCTGTGGCATAGAGATGCACAGCATTACAGGTGACCACTTTGACAAAGCCTACAAATGTAAGTGTGAGGTAAAAGTGGCAGGTGAATAGTGGTTACTGTGCCACAAAAGTAGGTTGTCCAGTGGGAATGAGGAAAGTACCATTTGGATAGCAGATGGGTAAGATGGGCACTAAATAGTGGAGGCCTGTTACGTATTGGACTGTTTATTGTTGCTGGAAGATATCTGGGATGGGAAGTGGAGGGGTGGGGATAAGGTGGTATGTTGTGCTCAAGGGGAACAGAACAGAGGTCAGGTCAGGTCACTATTGGATTCAGGGGAGGAGGTTTCAGGTACATTGTCCATTTGCAGGGGTCACCACGTCTAGGGATGGGAGATGATTTTGGATCCTGAGGGAAACAGGGTTGTAAGATCAGGGTTTATGTAATGTGGAGGTCTAGAAGAGGTGTATGAGTTATATTGGATGTTCAGTCAAATCATTACTCAGGAGTTATATCAGATTTTATAAAATCCAACTTTTGAAGTATTGAGAACTGCAGATTCTGGAGAGTCAGAGTGGCTAAAGAATTAAGCTGGGAAAAGCCCAGCAGGTCAGGCAACATAAGAAAAGGAGGGGAGTTGACATTTCAAGTTGGAACCTTTCTTCTGGACTCAGTGAGTGTGGCAGTGAGTAGGGGTTAGTGTGCCACAAAAGTAGGCTGCTCACCTTACTGCTGAAAGATTCTGACCCGAAATGTCAAGTCTCCTCCTCCTCTGATGCTACCTGACCTGCTGTGCTTCTTCCAGCTCAATTCTTTATCCACCCTAAAACCTAACCTCCCGAATATCTACTTACATTTGAATATTTACTGCAGTGTTTGTCTATGAATTCTCTGATTTAACTGAATACTTTTGGAGGGTTCTAGGTGCAGGGCATTTACCCAGTGGAATCTTTAATTTCCCAGGCAATTCCTTCAAAGAAAGGTTTGTCAAAGGTTCTGCAGGATCCGCATGTGTGACTCCTATGTTTAATGCAGAAATGCTTATCTGGCCAATGACAAAATCTGCTTCAACTATTACTTAGAAGTAAACAGCTATTTTAATGCTAATTTTTAAAGGATTTTCTACTGCATGTGCATTGAACTGAGATTTCTATGAAGCACATACATAGTTAGAGCTGCCAAATTTGTGGCAGAGCTTTTCATATTTTAAATTGCATGACTTGACATAAACTTAATGCACAAAAAGGAATTAAATGTCTCATTTGTATGCCAAAGTATGTCAAAGCCTTGGAGAGTGTGCTTTTGAGATTTACTTGAATGATGCAAGGGAGAGTGACTACTGTTAAGTGAAAAGACCATAGAAACTGGAATCATTCTGTTTAGATGAGGGAAGGTTAAGGTGAAATTTAATAATTGTGTAAGAGAGCATAATCAGAAACTTTTTTTCCTTCAGTGGTAAGAGTGACGAGGGCTTGTTTTTTTCCCAAAGTGAATTGTTATTATCTGCATCAGACGTGATCTCATTGAATGATGGAGCTGACTTAATTGATTGAATGGCCTACTTCCAGTCTTAATTCTGTGACTTCTTTTTTAAACCAGTTGTCTCATGTGGAGATCTTCCTTCCCCACCAAATGGTAACAGGATTGGAACACTGCAGACATATGGGGCGACTGCAATCTTTACTTGTAACACTGGGTACACACTGGCTGGATCTCACGTTCGAGAGTGCCAAGTAAATGGACTGTGGAGTGGAATGGAAACCAGATGCTTGGGTATGTACCTTAGACAATTGAGACCTGTAGCTGAAGTATATCAAGTGAATCCTATAACACTTGTATGTTGCATTTGAAAACTCGAGCCAAACTGCTCTTGAAATTCTGTATAACTTGATATAATGGACAAAGTTAAAAATCACATAACACCAAGTTATAATCCAACAGGTTTATTTGGAAGCACTAGCTTTCGAAGCACTGCTCCTTCACACAAACCACCTGATGAAGGAGCAGCGCTTTGAAAGTTAGTGCTTCCAAATAAACCTGTTCGGCTATAACCTGGTGTTGTGTGATTTTTAACTTTGTCCACCCCAGTTCAACACTGGCTCCTCCATATCATTGATATAATGATATAGAAATAAATAAAAAATAAAGTAATGCACTAAGTAAAAATATTGGCCTTCCAGCTTTGAGAGAAATATTTTCGTTAGGCTCAAAATAATAAGATAGAAGTCTTATTCTCTGTCATGGATGTAATAATCGTAGAATCCCTACAGCGTGGAAGCAGGCCATTCGGTCTATCAGTTTACACTGACCCTCCAAAAAGCACCCACTCAGACACACCCCGCTACCCTGTTCCTGTAACCCTGCATTTCCCATAGACAATGCACCTCGCCTACATATCCCTGAACACATTGGGCAATTCAGAATAGCCAATTCACCTGACCTGCACATCTTTGGACTGTGGGAGGAAACCAGAACACCCTGAGGAAACCCACACAGACACAGGGAGAATGTGCAAACTCCGCAAAGATTGTTGCCTGAGATTGAAATCAAACCCAGGTCCAGAGTGCTTAGAGGCAACAGTGCGAACCACTGAGCCACCATGCTGTCTCTAAGTGAAATGTTGTTGGGATATTTGAATATTGTTCCTATTGGGCATTGATTCTTCAACGTATGTCAGATGTTCTTGCACTGAAGTGAATACAATGAAAATTCACTATCTTGATGATTGGGTTGAAAGAGTTAACCTATGATAATTGGCTGAGGACATGGAACTATATTCTCTGAAGAAGAAAAGTACTTGCGTAAAAAACATACATGGTTCTAAAGAGGCCCAACCAGGGTGAAATCTGAGAGTAAGCTTCCTCTGACTGAGGAGCCTCAAGCATGAGAGGGAGGAGCCTCAGGTTTAGGGGTGATCATTTAGAACTGAGATGAGGAGAAATATCTTCACTGACATGCTTGAAAATGTTTGAAATTCATTCCCTAAGAGGCTCAATTTTTACACAGTATGTTGCTGAGAGATTAACTTTTATTAAAATACATCTGCCCAACACAGTTGTCAAAAGAATCCACATGTTTATTCACTATCTGTCTTTCATTCACACTCTCTCCCTTTTTATTAAGGGGTTCTGTCAAGGAGATACACCCTGTTCCATAATCTGACTTTCCTCATCATGCAGTAATGTTTCTTTTTATTCATTCACCAGACGAGAGCATTGCTGGCTAGGCCAGCATTTATTGCCCAGAGGGCAGTTAAGAGTCAACCACATTGCTGTGGCTCTGGAGTCACATGTAGGCCAGACCGGGTGTGGATGGCAGATGTCCTTCCATAAAGGGCATGAGTAAACCAGATGGGCTTTGCTGATGGTCAGTAATGGTTTCATTGTTATCATTGGATCTTTATTTCCAGAACTTTATTGAATTCAAATTCTGCCATCTACCCTGGTGGAATTCAAATCCAGGTCCCCAGAACATTGCCTGTGTCTCTGAATTAAGAGTCCAGCAATAATACCACCAGTCTATCAGCTCCCTCGACATCCAAGGATAGAATCGAATCCAGGTCCCTCGCTCTGTGAGGCAGCAGTGTTAATCACTAAACCACCTGCCACCCTCAATTTGATGTTTGATGGTTAACTCATTGCCCCTCTAGTTGCAATGGTACCTCTGTCATCATAGCATTCGTGTCTTCTTGCCAAAATTTCAAAATCACCCATTTTTTGTACCATCCTTCGTAAGTAATCATTCTAATGCAGCTACGTCTCTGAAAAGAATCCGCACACACACACATGCATTCAGAAACACACACACACATTCAGAAACACACACATGGAGACATACACAGAGTGGCAGCAATGATGGCCCTGTTTCAGTGCTGTTTGGAGGGGGTGGTCAGGGAATGAGAAAGAATGGGAAGGCCTGGTTGATGGTTCCACTTTTTGACCGAAGCCTTGATGCAGGAGAGTTGAATGAGTTAATCAATAATGAATTGAGGTAAATGAAAAATTAAGGATTCTTTTGGCCAAAAGTCATGCGTCAACGTTTACTTAAGACCAACTTTTACTCAGGTAAATGTAGTACAGTGAGCCCACACTGAACCTGAACTAGGACAGTAGAGTGGATCACTAATATCAAAATAAATGTTGTTCCTTCTGAACTTTTGCAGCCCATAATTATGTTTTTCAAAATGTCATATTCCCATTCAGTGCCTTGAGCAGAGAAGCTAGCTCACTGATAACCCAGGTGCAAGTGGGTACTGCAGATACTGGAGATTAAAGTCAAGATTAGAATGGTGCTGGAAAAGCACAGAAGGTCAATGATTCCTGATGAAGCGCTTTTGCCCGAAACATTGATTTTCCTGCTCCTCGGATGCTGCCTGACCTGCTGTGCTTTTCCAGCACCACTCTAATCTTGCTACTGATACCCCATGCTGGAAAGGTAGGTGCACATACTGCATAACCCCTGGGTATTGATTTAAATAGTGAGAAATGATCAGAACACACATCTGACTTTCCATTATACAGTGAGCAGGGGAGATGTCCTGCCAGGAGCATGAAATCAGACAATTGCCTCCACTGTGGACTGACGATCACGATTAAGCTGACTCAGTCTCCAACTTAAACAACATTTCACATTGCATGACTTAATGTTACATTTCGTTTTATGATGCCACAATGGCTGGTGTATTTGGGAGAAGTTACTATTTTCTGTTCTCTCTTTTATATCCATTGCATCAATGTATATTTTCAAATTTGAGAAGTATGGTAATTTATTTCTAGACACCCATAATGGATCCTATTCCCAATGACTAATTCTAAGCTAACTAGGACTCCCAATTCCCTGAATCTGGGTAGGGCTGTATGGAAAGCATGCTTCAGGGCTCAAGCGCTGTCGTAAAAATAAAGATTGAGACACGAAGCAGCCATCTGCTTTCACAGCCTCCATGACCAATTAATAGCATATCGTGTCGCTTACCCATCCCTGTGATGTCACAATTGAAAAGAAAAGCACTCCCAATTATCGAAAAAACATTGAAATTGTTTCAACTAATCCGTTATGAAAACAAACATTTTAATTTAATAACCAATGAAACTGTCTATTATGCAAATAGAAATTTGTCTTTCATCAGTATTCCTATAGTAGTTCTTTGTAAACAAACATAATTTTAAAATTAGGATTTTTCTTGAATGTTGCTTTGACAACTTGAGCAGTCCCAATATGTTTATGCATTTTTTATGCATAAACATACCTTTGCATGTCCTACAGGGTGTTTTACCTCAACCCAAGAGATATCTTATCTCCAAAAAGAGCAAACATTCGCCAGCCCTTTCCCATCACACCTCCATCACAACCCCTCAACCCAAGACACTCCAGATGACCCACCCATGTAACCTAATGTTACGACCCCTCATAACCCTATGCCAGTTTAGTGCCCATTCCACTCACCATCCTTTTCCTCACCACCTACCAAACTAACTCATTGCTTATCCACAGGTACCTATATTCATAGAAAAAAAAAGTCCTATTACTTAAAGTTCTAAATTTTAGGCTATAGTCTGTGGTTTTTTTACTTCTTGACACTTTTTGACCAGTCTTTACAAGTTGGACAGTTCCAAGGGGTATATGCTCCTCTTATGCGGAATATCCTCTGCTGTTAAAAACCTCAGTGGGTACTTGACACCTTCCTGAAAGAACCTCTGACCCTCATTCCCAAAGAACAAGTTATACAGCCCTCCCACCTTCCCAACAACTCTGAAAGTGTCCTGAAATCGTATTCATAGGGGTATCTCAGCTCTCCAAATGGATACCTGAGCTATCCAAAAGATATGCAATGAGAACAGACATGCATTTTACTTTTTCATCATAATGGAGCTACTGTCTGCCATGATGTAATTCGAGAAATAGATGTCTATACTTTTTCAGATGGTCTCCTGGAATTATTGTATTTTTCCATGTTTCCTCATTTCTTATAAAAGTAGTCCATGTTTCTCAGCATTTCATTTGAGTAAGATGTTGCTTATGTTGAAATGGTATGGCTGTTGTCTTACCTGCTTTCCATTCTTTGCTCTCTAATTCAGCTGGTCACTGTGGCTCTCCAGATCCAATTGTAAACGGCCACATCAGTGGAGATGGCTTTAGTTACCGTGACACCGTTGTCTATCAGTGCAATCCAGGTTTCCGTCTCGTTGGCTCCTCAGTGAGAATTTGCCAACAGGACCATAATTGGTCAGGACAACCAGCAGTCTGTGTTCGTAAGTATCATTTCTTTGCTGTGGTGAAAGTTATTTTTGCCTGCTTTTCGAAATCTTTCCCTTTTTGCTCTATTAGAAATGCATTTTTATGCCAAGTGAGTGTTCACAAGACTAGTATTAGTCAGAATGCCTGACGTACTGTTAATCAATGCCTGAAAATAGTTCTGTTTTATATCTCTTAGCTGGTTTGACAATCACCTAACTCAAAAGTTCCAGAAATGAATTTAACTTCTGGTAGTGGTATAATGCCAATGTGAGTGAATCATAACGCCCATTGAATTACAGCCTTTTCGGATTTTACGTTTCATTGCTGAGAATAAAATTAGATGGCTGGATGGATGTACACCACATTGCCAATTCAAATTAAAATCATTGAACTATTTCCCAGAGTTAAAGTTAAAATGGGATGGGGTGAAGTTATCATATTGACACAGATCGAAGATTGACTGTCTAACAAGAAGCAGACAGTCAGCATAAATAGGTCTTTTTCAGATATCAGTGCTGGGACTTTTAACTGTTTACAATTTATATAAATTATTTGAACGAAGAGATGGAAAGTGGGTTTGCCACATTTGCTGATGGCACAAGGACAGGTAGATAATTAAGTTGTGAAGACGACTTAAGGAGGCTGCAAAAAAATATAGACAGAGATTGAGTGGACAAAGATGTTGCAAATGGACGATAATGTTGGAAAACATTTTACTGTCCATTTTAGCAGGAAGAATGATTTGGATATTAACTAAGTGGTGAGAGACTGCAAGAGGGATCTGGTTGAGAGTGTGGTGCTGGAAAAGCACAACAGGTCAGGCAGCATCTGAGGAGCAGGAGAATCGATGTTTCGGGCAAAAGCCCTTCACCAGAACCACATTCTCGAGTGTCTACAGTCCTCACTTTCTCTCGGGATCTAGTTGCCCTCATGTATGAATCACAAGGTCAGCGATGCAGGAACAGCAAGTAATTAGCAAAGTTAACACAACGGTATTATTTATAGTGGGGGAAATTGAATATAAAACTTGGAGGTTATTCTTCAGTTACGCAGGATATTGCTGGGAATATATTTTGAGTACCATGCATGGTTGGTCACCTTATTCAATAAATAGATTGCATTCAGAGCAGTTCGGAGCAAGTGTACCAGTTTAATATCCTGAGTGATCAGGTTTTCTTATGAGGATGGATTGGTCTGGAGAGGATATTTACTGTTATAGCAGAACCAAGAACTATGGCTCACTTTTTACAAGGACAGTGTCGCCCATTTAAAGCAGAGATGAATTGTTTTGTTCTACTGCAGAGGGTCATGAGCTATTGGAGCTCTCTTCCTGACTGTTTGGTGGAAGTGGGTTGTTTTGAAATTTTTTACAATAGGATTGGATAGATTCTTGGTACATAAAGGACTGAAAGATTATCAGGGTTGGGAAAATCAGTCATGACCTAATTAAATGGCAGAGTAGGCCTCTTCCTCACTCCCATTTAAAGATTAAACTAGTCTTGGGAGATAACACAAAAGGAACTGACAGCCCATTTTGTGGATTTCCATTATTCTAAAGACTTGTGTAGTTCAACTCAAACAGATATTTCTGAAATTTCAAAGGCAGGTTTCCATGTTATTAGACTGTCATCATTTGTCCTTGCTGATGCATGTGACTTCTTGAAATCTTACACTCAATAATAAAAGGAAATAATGATTAATTTTTGGAATGATTTCATTATATACATGTAGAGCTTGTAGTTAGGCTAAAAAAATTATTTTTGCCCATTATTGTGCTTGCAAGAATTTCTTCAAAAATTGATAGACAAATCCAATGAAGGACAGAAGGTAGAGGTTTGGTTTATAGTCCACTGGTACTTTATATCTTTGTCAGCTCTCATGCTGAAGGGCTAAAATCTTTCATTCTCAAGCAATAAGCTATTAAGTTTCTCCAATAGCAGAATAGTTTGATCTGTTCCCATCTGTTTGATTCCCTAATGGGGCAGCACGGTAGCTCAGTGGTTAACACTACTCCTCTCAGCACCAGGGTCCTGAGTTTCATTCCAGCCTCAATCTATGCGGAGTTTGCGCATGCTTGCATGTGTCTATCTGGGTTACCTCCAGGTGACCTGGTTTTCTGCCACAGTCCAAAGATGTGCAGGTTAGGTGGATTGGCCATGTAAAGTGCCCAAAGTGTTCAGGGATCTGTAGGTGAGGTGAATTAGTCATGAGAAATGCAGGGATGGCGGGGGGGTGGTTCTGGGTGGGATGCTCTTCTGAGAGGAGGTGGGGACTTGATGAGCTAAATGGTTTGCCTCCATACTGTGAGGATTTTATGATGCAACAAACATCTAAAGCTATTCATTGACACCATTTACAGTATTCAAGTTTTTGAAGGGTCCTTGTGTAGTGTCAGCTCATTTAATTAAAGGACCAGTTCATAACGTGCATTAGATTGCTTGAAAACCTCGGGCTCATTCTTGGAAAAAATCTCCAATCTTCTGTGTCCACTCACTTTTGGCAACATAGAAAATCAATCAATACAATCATGAATAGACACTCTCCAAAAAAGTCTGCTTTTCTGTAGACTTTACAATAAACCAGTAACTGAGACATGGACTACTTGGTGGAATACTTGGCTCTGAAACACATTAAAACAGTGACACAACTTTAAAAGTAATCCCATGCATGTCGAATGTTTTGCGACTCCCTTCAGATGTGAGGGTATAATGCTTAGAAATGTAAAATTCTGTATTACCAATTTAAAACACGTGTGTGATAGTCCACTTTTACAACAGTTTAAAAGTATTCAACATAATTTTCATGAATTTCTGACAAAATTATTTCTTTGATACTCTGATACATGTTGATAATAGTCATAGAGTCACACAACATAAAAACAGTTGCTACAATCAGTTCACGCTGACCATAATTCCAAACTAAACTCGTCCCACTTGCCTGCACTCGGCCCATCCCCCTCTGAACATTTCTTATTCATGTACTTATCCAAATGTCTTTTAAACGATGTAACTGTGCCCAAATCCTCCACTTCCTCTGGAAGTTCATTCCACACACAAATCACATTCTGTGTTAAAAAAAATTGCCCCTCTTGCCTTTTTAAAATTTTTGTCCTCTCATCTTGAAATCTCCATCCTAGGGGAAATAAAACTCCTGCCATTCACTGTTTATATACCCTTCATGGATTTTATAAACCTTTATAAGGTTGCCCCTTAACCTCCTACGCTCCAGTGATAAAAGTTCCAGCTTCTCCTTATAACTCAAACACTCCATTCCTGGCAACATCTGGTAAATCTGTTCTGAACCTCGCCAGCTTAATAATATCCTTCCTACAGCAGGGCGACCAGACAATGAAGAATTAAAGTTTGGATAATTGAACACAGGTCAAATTTCTTTCGACATTGAATTGAAATGTGCAGTTCTGCATCATTCTGCATCGCATTAACCATTTAGATGTGTTAATGCTGAGTGATCAACAAGCACCTCAAGGATCTGGTCTCACCCTTTATATCTCATGCTGGCTGCAATATGACAACCTATTTTTAAACAAGAACAAAACTTGTGACATTTCAAAGCGTTTTAGGTAATTTGTTGTTCATACTGAGGTGCTAAAACAGTTTTTTATTTTAAGTACCATTGAAAATGTCACTGCTGTTTCCAAGATCAATGACCAAAGCAAATATTAATTTGTTTAAATAAGTACAATCTGGAATATGAACAATGCAGAGTCAAAGTTAAAAATCATGCAACACCAGGTTATAGTCCAATAGATTTATTTGGAAGCACTAGCTTTCGGAACACTGCTCCTTCATCAGAGTGATTGTGGTGTATAAGATCATAGGACACAGAATTTATAGCAAACATTTACTGTGTGATGTAACTGGAATTATATATTGAAAAAGACCTGGATTATTTGTTAAGTCTCTCATTTTTTAGAATGGCCATGTTGGTTTCAGTTCTTTTATATGTAAATTGCAGAACTTTCTTAATATTACATTCTAAAGTGAACGTTAACAATAGGTGCCATGTTTGCCCAGATAATACATTGAAAGTGTGAGGTGCCCTGTGTGAGGCTGTCTGTACCCCAATGTTCAGACTGATTCTAATCTAAAAAAATGATTTACAGAATCTTACATGGATTCATCTAGTTTTTGAGCAAAATAGAATGTAATTCTGCAAGTACAAATTCACCCCGCAAATTTATATTTGTGTGCGGGGCGTCTGTGAGAAAATGTGTGTATGTGTGTGAGTGTAAAGGGATATAATCTATAAGAGGTGTGCGGGGCGTCTGTGAGAAAATGTGTGTATGTGTGTGAGTGTAAAGGGATATAATCTATAAGAGGGTGTATGTGTGCGTGAGAGTGTGGGACTATATGTGTGAGTATATGAGAGAGAGCTTGTGTATGAGAGAGGGTCTGCATGAGTGTATGGGTCTGTAGGAGTGTGTGTGTCTATGGATCAGGCAGTGGAGTCACCTGTCGTGTGACATAAACCCAAGGTCCCTGTTGAGGCCATCCTCATGGCTGCCGAACTGGGCTATCGGCCTCTGCTCGGCCACTTTGTGTTGTTGCCTGTCCCGAAGTCCGCCTTGAAGGATGGTCTGAGGTCAAATGTCCCGGAGTGCTGAAGTGTTCTCCGACTGAGAGGGAACACTCCTGTCTTTTGATTGTTGTGCGGTGTCCATTCATGTGTTGCCGTAGCCTCTGCTCAGTCTCATCAATGTACCATGCCTCAGGGCATCCTTGCTTGTAGCATGAGATAGATAACATTGGCCAAGTCACATGAGTACCTGCCATGTACACAATGGGAGGTGTCCCCACATGTAATGGTGGTATCCGTGTCGATACTCTGACATGTCTTGCAGGATCCAATGTGACAAGGTTGTATGTTGTTGACCTGAAAACTGGGCAATTTGCTGTGGACAATGATCTGTTTAGATTAGATGAGATTACATTACAGTGTGGAAACAGGCCTTCGGCCCAACAAGTCCACACCGACCCGCCGAAGCACAACCCACCCATACCCCTACATTTAACCCTTACCTAACACTACGGGCAATTTAGCATGGCCAATTCACCTGACCTGCACATCTTTTGGACTGTGGGAGGAAACTGGAGCACCCGGAGGAAACCCACGCAGACACGGGGAGAACGTGCAAACTCCACACAGTCAGTCGCCTGAGGCGGGAATTGAACCCGGGTCTCTGGCGCTGTGAGGCAACAATGCTAACCAATGTGCCTCCGTGCCGCCCACTGTTTATGGTTTGGTGGTTGTTCAAAGGCGAGAAGTGGAAGCATGGGGAAAGTACCTCCAAGTCAATGCAGAGTCAGCAATACCTTGTGTGCTATTGATTACACTATCTTAATACAGATACCAGTATCAAATTAGTATTTGCAATATGTTCGCAACATAAATCTGACATTTAACAGGTTTTTTAAAAAAAGACTTCGACAAGCTTTAGAGACAATACATCTGTGCAGAATTTAAACGACATGAGATCTCAAGTTGCACCAGATCTGTTCCATTTCGCAGCCAGACCATTTCATGTCTCCATAGCTCCAAGTACATTTTCTATTTCTTAGTTATTTGTGAGCAATGATTTTACTAATTGTACTAATATGAAAATTTGTTTGAAATAATAGAACACAATACCTCTTAACACAGTAATCTGAAAACTCAAAATATATTTAATGGTGAATTGTTCATCTAAAGTCTTTTACAAGCTTCTATGTTCACATTATCCACCTCAACCTTAATTGTTTCAGCAATCACATGTGGTCACCCCGGCAACCCAGCTCATGGCAAAACTAATGGCAGTCAATTCAATCTGAATGATGTGGTTAACTTTACCTGTAATCCGGGATATTCACTGCATGGTGCGTTAAGAGCACAGTGCCGTTCTACAGGCCAATGGAGCAGCCCATTGCCAAGTTGTCAAGGTAAGAAAAGTGTTTGGATATTTTGCCATCTTTACTTTAATTTGGCTACATATTTCAGCGATTTTTGGAATATTATTGTAAGATCCCTTAGTTGGGTGAAAGAGTGTGGCCGAGTTATCCATGAAGCACTACAACTTGCACACTATTACACCATCATATTACCTTTATTAAACTACTAAGCAAGACTACATAGAAACCAAAACTGCAGACAGAGGCCATTTGACACATTATGTGTACACCAGACCTCTGATTAGCATCGCGCCCAGACTCAGACCCCTACGCTGTCCCTATAACTGTGCATTTACACTGGCTAATCCACCGAGCCTGTATATCTCTGGATATTATAAAACAATTTACCATAGCCAATCCACCTAACCTGCACATCCTTGGACACCATGGGGCAATCTAGTAAAGCATATCCACCTAACTGCACATCCCAGGACACAATGGGGCAATTTAGTAAAGCGTATTTACCGAACCTACACATCCCTGGACACCATGGGGCAATTTAGTAAAGCGTATTCACCGAACCTGCACATCCCTGGACACCATGGGGCAATTTAGTAAAGCCTATCCACCTAACCTGCACATCTTTGGACTTGGGAGGAAACCAGAGCACCTGGAGGAAACCCATGCAGGTGTGAGGCGAATGTACAAACTCCACACAAACAGTCACCCAGGGCTGGAATCAAACCTTGTTCCCTGGCACTGTGTGACATCAGTGATAATTACTGAGCCACTGTGACACCCTTGTTATAATGACACTGGTTGTCAAACATTCTAAAAGCTGGGGTCTATCTCAAGTGGTCAATCAAACCTTAGATATCTAAGCAGACCAAGCTACTTTACTCACTAAAACAACAAATCCTTTTTCAATCAAGTCCCTTCATACCTCCTCCTTGCTATGACTGTGCTCCAAAAAATGATAATGCCTATTTTGGGGCCATTTGATTGGATTTTAATGAAATCACTGTCCTATATGCAGGATAATGCAATCCCAAAGAAACTCTTGAACAAACTTTAACATTTTTCTCAAGTGCTATTTCTCACACCCTTGTCAATCTTCAATGCTGGAGAACAGCATTTCTAAGATGCCCCACTCTCTTTCAAATAGCACTGGAACAGATTTAAATCACTTCCTGTGTCGTGTCTAACTTTCTTATCTGTCTTTCAATTTCCAAACCCACAGTGCATTGTTTAATCAGGGTATCATTTCTCCTGGTCTTATGGTCTTTTGTATCAGTGATGCATTCCACCACCATGAGACAAACTTAGCAATGAGAACTATTCTACAACTGGTGAACCATCATTAATATTAAAGGAAGTGAAGAACAGCTACATGATCTAAAGTGATTTATACAAAATAAATAATGCATTGACTTACATTTGAGAGTCAACTGTTGAATTTTAAAGAAAAATTATTTGATTTGTACATGGATTTTAAGAGAAACTTGAAAATTTTGACATTTGAAATTGTTCCCCATTTATAGTTTAAGCTTAGACTTCCAACAGAAATATACAACATCTCAAGTGATTAAATTGAATTTCTTCTCATTGCTAGACACTTTTATAGTTGCCTTTGAAAAAATGTGATGAGCCATGTGCTTTAGAAAATGTCGATGTATTTTTGTGCAATGCATTCTTTAATACCAAATAGATTAGGGAATGCAGCAGAATGCCATCATTTACATGTTTTCCCTTCACAACTTTGCTCATCAGCTCAATATTAACTGTGTACTGTTTTACTGACTGCAAGTCTATCTTTGCTTATTCTAGAGTAAAATTAAGCAGTACTCATGCATAAGACCATGTTTTCTATTTGCGAAAATCATCAATTATGGTGTGTTCCAGGAACACATCCCTGGAATGGTAGAATGTTACTGTTTTCTGCAAGATAATTGGTTTCTTCACTAAAATATTATCAAGTTCAAATAAATGCCCCTGTGACCTGATGTTGCCATAAGGATGAACAGCTAAGAAGCAAAAAATACATGGAAAATTAGTTGCAGCCAATGTTTCTGTTTGGAAGCTCAGAATACATTGAAAGTTCTTTTGAGAGAAAGAAGCAACATTCTCTCTAAGCACAACAATTTCAATTTGGAAATGTCCTTCAGGGGAAACAGGTGTTTTAAAAACTGAGCAGAGACTGTGCTCTTGTACGTTCTACACCACTGGAAAGGACGGAGATGTGAAGATGGGAAGGACAAGGATTTGTGGATTGGTCAAAACTCTTTGTTGTTATTTCATTGTTGCCAGATCCCAACAAAGCCGTGGAAAGGGGTTGGAGAAGGGAGTGTTAGGGAAAACTCCCATCGAGAGTGAATTCATGATCGCAATCTATGAACACAAGCAAATATAAAATTCAGCGGATTATGAAGTATAGAATATAAACTATGACTACTATAAAGTCCACAGGAGTATTGAAATGTTGAAGGTATTTTTCCTTTCTGGGGATTTAGTGGCATGCCTGCCAGGGGTTTGAATTTATCACCCAAAATCAGACAGGCTGAGGTTGGGTCAGGGGTTGAAATTTAAGAAAATCTCAAACCCGATCCTAACCCTTCTCCAACCCGCCAGCTTCCGGGTTTAACAGAAAGGGTAACAGGGAACGAACAGCCAACCAACCCACAGGAAGTGGCTTGGCATCTACATATCTTAATGACGCTGGCAGCCTCTGATTTAACCTGTTTTACAGGTTTAACTGTGGCCGGCCAGGTGTCTCCAGCAGCTGAAGGGAGGCGAGGACAGCTTCAGGGAGAAGGTAAGTGATTTTCCAGCACTCCTTGTGGGTCAGGAGGATCAGGAGTGCTTTCCTCTGACTCCCCGAGTTCCTTTCCACTAAACACATCCCCATGCAAATGTCCAAACTTATGTCGAGACACCCGTCCCCACTCCCCTTCATTGGTCACTGGTCAAACTGCAGCCTGTCCTAAAGAGGTCCCTGCCCAACTGAAAGGCAAAACCATCAAGTAGACTAACATTCAGATAGTAATCACATCATGTCCAGTAAACATACCCTGTGGAGATAGATCTGCAACATGGCAGGAACTCTGGACTTTTAGATTTCTTGTTCAATACTTCATCCCACCTCTGACTCTTGTAAACTCACCTTCTTAAAGTCTAGAGGTAAAAACAATGACTGCAGATGCTGGAAACCAGATTCTGGATTAGTCGTGCTGGAAGAGCACAGCAGATCAGGCAGCATCCAAGGAGCTTCGAAGCATCTTTTGCCCGAAACGTCGATTTCGAAGCTCCCTGGATGCTGCCTGAACTGCTGTGCTCTTCCAGCACCACTAATCCAGATTCTTAAAGTCTAGGCTGTAATTTCTGACATCTTAAAGGGAATTATAACTGTTCCCATTTGCACAATAGGAACCTCATGAATGAAAACTATTTCGGGTGTCATGACTTCCATGAGAAACAAATGACATTCATTCCTGAATGGAGTGTCTGACATACCCATGGAAGAAGTGAAGCAGTCAATTAGCTGCTGGCGATAAATTAAAATGCAGATCAGAAGTGAATATTTAAGACTGATAGCAATAGATTGTTATTAGATAAGGGACAAGGAGCAAATGTTAATAAAAGTAACTCATCTTCAGATCAGAAATGGTCAAATTGATTGATAGAGCAAGCTTGTAGTTGTCAATGCTGTGTTGTTGTTTGTACATTCTGAATATTGACTCATTACGAATGGCTGAAAATGTGTTGCTGGAAAAGCGCAGCAGATCAGGCAGCATCCAGGGAACAGGAGAATCGACGTTTCGGGCATAAGCCCTTCTTCAGGAATGAGGAAAGTTTGTCCAGCAGGCTAAGATAAAAGGTAGGGAGGAGGGACTTGGGGGAGGGGCGTCGGAAATGTGATAGGTGGAAAGAGGTCAAGGTGAGGGTGATAGGCCAGACGGGGGTGGGGGCGGAGAGGTC
>NC_057712.1:31686580-31698590 GCF_004010195.1 Chiloscyllium plagiosum
CGATTCTCCTGTTCCCTGGATGCTGCCTGACCTGCTGCGCTTTTCCAGCAACACATTTTCAGCTCTGATCTCCAGCATCTGCAGACCTCACTTTCTCCTCATTATGAATGGCTATCAGGAGAAGCTGTAACAATGTGCGCACTCCTAATAAATGCAGTCGCTAAATACCAAACTCTGGTCTGGGTTTAATGCAACAACCCCCATGGAGGCCTAGTTCATTCAATGTTGAGAGAGCTCTCTGTTAGTCTCCAGGCAGCGGGAAAACCTCTTCCTGATGGTGACTGAACACAGAAATGGTTGACAAGGGATTCTGAGCCACCAGTGATGAAATGCCAATTTGGCTCATGATGAGCCAACTAATACCCATTATCCCTGGTGAATCAGGGATTAAATAGGGGCCATACAGCTTTCCCATGCCCTGGGAAGGTCGCACAGTGAAACTTGCTCGCTAATTCCCAGGAAATCCTTCATTGTTCAGAACTTTGTGCCCAGTTGAAGTGCCTGATATCGGGCACGGGAGTGGTTCAGGTGGCTGTGGAAAACAAAACCCTGCTCTTTCCTCTGATCCTCACTTCCCCAGTTCAACTGTGACTAACATCACTCTGCCAAGAGTTCTCCTACCCCATGCCAAACATGCACATCAGTAGATTCCAGGGCTTCTGCTTTTGCATGTGGTTCCAGTCACCTCGGTGGATTTTCCTGGTGCCAGGAACACAAGCCTGGAGAAGGGTTTGAAAAATTAGGAGGAAAGCCACATCAGAATGGCTCTATGAAATCATCCTGCTGCTGATAAGGTTTCCAAGGCATGAGCAGGCAATACAACCCACTTTCTGCTCCGCAGCAGCCCATAAGTCCACAAATCGAAGGGATTTTGAAGCCTCGCTGACATCTTGCCATGAACAGAGTGTCCTTGCACTGCACCCCACCCCACCCCCACCCTACCGTATCACTAACTGAATGAGAAGTGGGAGCGGCTCAGTGGTTAGCACTGCTGCTTCACATCACCAGGCTTCCATGTTCGATTCCCCTCGCGTGACAGTCTGTGTGGAGTCTGCTCATTTTCCCCGTGTCTGCCTGGGTTTCCTTCAGCTGCTCTGGTTTCGTCTCACAGTCCAAAGATGTGCCGGTTAGGTGGATTGGGCATGCTAAATTGTCCATAGTATCTAAAGAATGTTCAGGCCAGGTGAATTAGCATAAGAAGTGCATTGTTACAGGAATAAAGTAGGGTGCTGGGCCTGGGTAGGATGCTGTTCAGAGGATTGGTGTGGACTCAATGGGCTGAACGGCATGCTTTCACACTGTAGGGATTCGATGAAATTAGAAAAGTGACTTTCCATTGGTAGGCCAGAGATCCATTGGAACTGGAAGCTTCACGTCTAATGATGGGCCATGGTGGGATTTTCCCAGATGCTGACACCTTATGTTATTTGCCACTGTTACTTGTATATGGTAACAGGTAAAGGTTGTTTGAGGCAAATCTTTGCCTCTTTTGTCTTTACTTTATCTTGTGCTTATCTCCTGATTGATGTTAAAGGATATAGGGTATCTACAAAAGAGGTACCGTCCTTCGCGTTTACGGCATGTTAGCAATAAGTACAAGTGCATCTGGACTGGCCTAATTACCAGGCCCTGAGAGAGCTTGAGCTGAAAATGTGTTGCTGGAAAAGCGCAGCAGGTCAGGCAGCATCCAAGGAACAGGAGAATCGACGTTTCGGGCATAAGCCCTTCTTCAGGAACCTTTCTTCAGGCTTATGCCCGAAACGTCGATTCTCCTGTTCCTTGGATGCTGCCTGACCTGCTGCGCTTTTCCAGCAACACATTTTCAGCTCTGATCTCCAGCATCTGCAGTCCTCACTTTCTCCTTAGAGAGCTTGTACAAGTACACCTCCTCCCTTTGAACTCAAGAATAGAACTCATTGTCTCCTCACATGGTGTGCATGTGACAACAATAGAATAGGTGGAGCCAAAGTAAGATGAAAATTAGCCCCTTCGTAACCATTACTTTCTTCAAAAGGCTACAGCAGGCAATCTTTCACCTGGATCCCAAACAGCTCCTCAACATGGATTTCCCCTTCACTCGCAGGGATACACAGGTTCCAACCCTTTTAATTTTTGCTGTGCATTTATGCCTCGAGGATGGCTCCCTGGTAAAGTTGTAGACTTTGATTTGTCTCAGCAGTACAAAATTCTTGAGCTCAATTTGCTGAGTGTGTCCTCTGGCCCTCAGATGTCAGAAGTTTGCCCACTATCCTTAACAGAGTGCAAGCATTGGAGGCTGCCTTCCAGAAGACTGTGTTGCCTGGGTCATTTCTGGGAAGCATGGAGTCAGGATACCCATACGGTCCCTGCATTGATGTCTTGAAGCTGAAGAGAAATCCGGACACAATTTGTTTTCCTTCCTCCAGTCCTTCCACCAGTTGCTTTCCCTCAATTCAAGCTACAACCCTTCTAACTAACACCGAGTAAGCATTCACACCCTGATCTGGTTACCTTTCTTCTCTCACACACCTTCCTACAGGAATTCTTCATGTCTCTGATCATGTAGCACTTCAAACGACCGAACATTATGAGCAAGAATCCTTTTCCCCATGCAAAATGCCCTCAGTCGTGAGTGTATGCATTTCAGAATCTCAGAACAGCAGGAGTTAGGGCTGTGATTGAAGTGTAGAACTAAATGTTTTTGTGCAAAAGCAAGGATGTTCACTCCCTGATAGAATTTCACTAATCATTCTGTATGTTTTCAAGGTCGACATGTATATCAAAAGAGAAATCCAGTGTGAAAATGTAGTTTATAATGTTAATGTTAACTGAGTTGAATGACAGTGATCGCTTATACTTATGTAAGAGACTTACAGTGGAAGCTGTATTGCTAAAGAGTCAGTTGAACTCTATATTCTAGTTCAGAGATTGATCATTTCACCCAAGTTAATGATGTTACTAGCAAGTGTATAATTCTTCAGTTCACCATACCTGTGTATTTTATTTTGCTATTTTTCCTTCTTTTCCTGCTGAGGGCAATGGCTAACCTGGGCTATGGTTCCAAAATTGCATGCTGCCTTACTGTTAACTATGAATTTGTATCATTTGGGTCTGGATAGTGAAAGCCAGCAGGTTGTTTAATTGTAATGTGCAGGGACAGGTAGAGTCAAGAGAGTCCCTGTTCTTTCTTTAATCAAAGCTCACATTGTGTGCTTTTGGTAAATCATTGTACACACAATTTGGATCTATCCATTCATTTGTACTGGAAAGTGCTGGCTGATTTTTCTCTCCTTGCCCTACATGTAATCCCTTGCATCTCACAGACTAAGAAAAGACTGTTGATCAGGGATTAAACCAAGGTCCTTTGTGAAATGCACAGTTTAGCCCTACACCACCAGACACTGAGTGGCAAAAAGTGTGAACTATACCTATACTGTTAATTTAACACTTTAAATTCAAATACATATCTATATAGATTAAGACCATAAGACATAGGAGTGAAAGTAAGGCCATTCGGCCCATCGAGTCCACTCCGCCATTCAATCATGGCTGATGGGCATTTCAACTCCACTTACCCGCATTCTTCCCATAGCCCTTAATTCCTTGTGACACCAAGAATTTATCAATTTCTGCCTTGAAGACATTTAGTGTCCCAGCCTCCACTCCACTCTGTGGCAATGAATTCCACAGGCCCACCACTCTCTGGCTGAAGAAATGTCTCCGCATTTCTGTTCTGAATTTACCCCCTCTAATTCTAAGGCTGTGTCCACGGGTCCTAGTCTCCTCGCCTAACGGAAACAATTTCCTAGCTTCCACCCTCTCCAAGATTAGATTCCATACAGCGTGGAAACAGGCCCTTGGCCCAACAAGTCCACACCAACTCTCCGAAGAGTAACCCATCCAGTCCCATTTCCCTCTGACTAATGCACCTAACACTATGGGTAATTTAGCATGGCCAATTCATCTGGCCTGCACATCTTTGGACTGTGGGAGGAAACTGGAGCACCTGGAGGAAACCCACACAGACACGGGGAGAATGTGCAAACTCCACACAGACAGTCACCCAAGGCCAGAATCGAACCCGGGACCCTGGTGCAGTGAGGCAGCAATGCTAACCACTGAGCCACCGAGCACCCTATATGAAGAAACAAACACAGAAAATGCTGGAGAAATTCTGCAAGTCTGGCAGCATCTGTGCAGAGCAAAACCAGATTAGTGTTCCAAGTCTAGTGTGGCTCTTCCTTAGAATTTAATCGTGGACATATTCCACTTGTGTTACTTGGTTTGCATAATAGCCCACAACTACTACGTCTTCCATTAATGCTTAACTTAGCTGACTTATTTCTATGTCACCAGGTTATAGTCCAACATGTCTATTTGGAAGTACGAGCTTTCATCAGCTACCTGATGATGGAGCAGTGTTCTGAAAGCTAGTGCTTCCAAACAAACCTGTTGGACTAAAATCTGGTGCTGTATGATTTTTAATCTTGTCCACCCCAGTCCTACACTGGCATATTATTTCTACCTGCCCAAATTTTACCTGACATGCAGATAAATATTTTCTTTGCCAACATGTTCTAAAGTTCACTTGCTCAGTTTATTAGTCACTAGCTTCTGCTGAGAGTCACAGCATCAAATCTATTGTTTGACTCATCCTCTGATCGACCACTGGGCTTTCAATCCATAGAACTCTGTACAAATTGCAAAATCTATTCTGGATTTGCTCTTTGGGCATTTGTAGCACATAGTCCGACCCCTATGGGAAACCTGCAGTTTCCTTGAATTGGTCAATAAATGGCTAGAGAGGATAAGTGTTCAATAAAGGATGGCAATACACTCTCAAAGCTGATAAGCCAATAGGAGCCACTCTGGCTTGAAAGCAAACAACAAGTTGCTATCGCAGGTTGTCGTAAGGAGGTGAGATGTCAACCCAATATAGAAAGCACCTTCTCTCCAACTTTGAGATTTCAAATAAGAAACAAGTCTCGCAGAACCTCGCGATCCCCTGCACAACATATCTTGCAACAGCAGCTCAACGCAAGCAGCAGGTGAGGACCACTCAGCCTGCTCCCTGACTCAGTCCATGATCAACAGACTTGAACTGCTGAAAGTTGACTTTAAATGCCCACACACAAGGTGAGTTTGCTACCATAAGATGAAAGCAAAATGCCAAGGATGCTCAAGATCTGAATTCAAAGCAGAAATATTCAGCAGTTATGTGGAGAGAGAGAGCCAGATTTATTATTTTGCATTGAATATGACTCCTTTGAAGAAAGTCATAACTAATGTGAATTGGTTAGTTATTGTTTGCAGGTGGTCAGGCCTTTCTCTGTCCCCATCCTGCCTCTGAGAATATGTCTTGGAGTGGGATGGCATGTTGGCTGGCAGTGAGGAGTTCCTCATCTGCTCACCTTTGTTCTCACCCCAATGCTGGGCATAACAAGCCCCTCAACTTTCCTCGGAAGCTCAGAATTTTCAGTGCAGTCCTGTATTTAAGCACACAAATTTACTTTCAAGCAGAAGCATCTGTTATTTACATTGCACAGGAAGAAAGTTTCAAACAACAGCAGTAACCACATGAGAATTGCCTTGACATCTCACTCAGGAGCAAGGGAATGGCAACCGGTGATGCCTGCAAAGGAATTGCAATGCATTGCATCTTATGCTGGGTCTTTGCTGCAGTAAACAGTACTACCATATTCACTGCTGTCTGGCTAATTCAAAACCTTTACTGCCGTAAATGGCAGGCCTGCAGTCAGCAGGGTTCATGCTGAAGTAAGTATCAAGGGCACCCAGAAGTCAATCAGAGTTCATTATGTAAATATGCAAGAAAGCTTTAGACTAGCGGAATATTAAAATATTGTGTTTAAACTGCTTTATCTTGTTGCACTCATAGCATCAATTCAGAGCTGATTAAAATGAAAAATGATGGGATGACTGTTGACTGTAGTGACTGTATGAAACCACTATTCCAAATTGAATTGCTCCTGAATAGACAGTTTGCCAGTGTAATCATATTAGCATACCGTTTATTCCACATTCTTTTGAGAGCAAGAGGATAAATTGGACATTGTGCGGTGTATGAAATAGAATTTGTTTCACAGCCCAACGCACTTTCAAAATGGTGAATTAGGTGGGTATTGATTAAAGCATCATGGACGTGAGCATTCCACGGCTGTGATACAAACATTGAGATACATTATCTATTTGGCAGGTGTTCTGATTATCTTTTTATGCGTCGATAAGTAAGGAGGCCATGCATGTGATGTTGAAATATCACTGGTAATGTTATTATCAACTGGATAAGTGAATTCAGCAAACATCCCATATGAATTCTGCTTTGTCAGTCCTAAATCTTAACTTGAGGTGAAATATGGTGATGGTTAAAAAAATCACACAACACCAGGTTATAGTCCAACAGGTTTAGTTGGAAGCACTAGCTTTCGGAGCGCTGCTCCTTTGTCAGGTATAACTACCTGATGAAGGAGCAGCGCTCAGAAAGCTAGTGCTTCCAACTAAACCTGTTGGACTATAATCTGGTGTTGTGTGACTGTAACTTTGTACACCCCAGTCCAACACCAGCATCTCCAAATTTTGGTGATGGTGGCAGTGGAAGGGGTGACAATACTCTGACAATTCCGCTTATTCATGAGAGTAAATGAAATGTATTGTTTTTCTTTATTTGTGCTTTTATTGTAATTAAGTTGACACAGAGATTTTTGCACACATGGTGATTTGTTGGGGGACAAAACTACAGAAATGTCATTCTATATTTTGCAACATTAGGGATAATCAGTAGCCAGCCCTGTCTTGTCAGAGATTGCTGTCAAAGTACTATACAAATAAAAGTCAAAGTTTTGAGATCAGATTTTTTAGTTAATAGTCATGGGGCTGACCTTACATGGGTCAAGGTTTCGAAAGGTTCACACATGGGCTTCATTTGAGAAATCCTAAAAAGATTGAAATATAAACTGACAATACGGAATTTATATTAATGATCTAACATTTATTTATTTTAAAATATCACAAACTATATAAATTAATCTCTGTAATTATCTGACGTTTGTTCATTTGTACTAATTTTCATTAGTGTTTATATATTTATAACAAAATCAAATCATTCACTTTTTTGGGCTGTTTTCACTGAAAAAACAAAGGTCGACTTTCACATGAGGTATGTGAAAAACTACATTCTTTTCAGGTCCAAGGTTATGGGTTAGATTTGAACATGAGAATAGATTTTACACAAGAATGGACAGCAATGAAGTTGGTATAAAGACAGATTTGTACAAGAGCAATATGTGTAAATTCACAAGCTTGGCAGGTGTGAGAAGTAAATGTTGGCTAGATTTCAAGGATGAAACAAAATGGATCAATCATATTCACTGGACCACAAAGAAATTGAATCTTGTGAACTTGGGCTTTCTGGGATTAGCAGAATAAATTATCCAGATGCACACACCAACTGCAGGAGTTCACCAGGGAAATGGACTCTCATGTCTTCTCTGGATCGCATAGGAAAGGAATATTTGTGAGCTTAGCACTTCTGAGATGGAAAAGGAGGCAGATGCTGAGGGTTTACTGGGCCTTAACAGAAACTAATATCTTGGATAGACAATCCTCACTAAATCACAGTCAAAATACATGCTTCACATGCAAGGTCATGAATAAACCTTGAGGGAAATTATCTATGAGAATCACTTTGATCTGCAGGAATAATTAATACAAACCGATGAGAAACTAAAGCTAAAAATAACTGAGCATTCCTGTCTTCCAGCTGCAAATATTAAATGTACAGAAAGAAAAATAGTACTTAGACTTGCTGAAATACTTAAAATCACTGCTTCTGTGTTACATGCAATTACCGAAGTACTATTACCTAGTGCACAATACCGAGTGCACATTGTTAATAAAGGAAAATAAACTGAATAAATGTCATATGAAGTTAAGTACCTATAAAAGACCACTGCCTACATTTCACACTTACCCAAGATTAACTTAGATGGCAAACCTTTGATTGCTTGGAGTTGAGTTGAGTTGACAGTCTATCCCAATGTACACTGCCAACTCCAAAACAAAGGAAAAATATTTTGTTCAACACTCAGTAGTCAAATTGATCATGACATTTACATAGGATCATTCAACAAAGAACAAACAAAGGAAATATACCCTTAGTCTCATTGTGACATCTGTTTGAAATGGCTAACAACAAGATCAAAATATTATTTGTGAGTAATGGAACAGGCAGGTGCTAGCAATGAGGAGTTGCATCATGAGAGATGAGATTAAAAGTTTTACGCATGGGCACTGGTAGTGATGCCCTTGGATCCTTTACGTTAGCTTAACAGCAAAAAGGACTCTTATCCAAATGTCTCATCTGAAAAGAAGGTGCCTCTGACAATTCAACATTCCTGCTCTACTGCAGTGTCAGTCTCAATTATGTGCTCAGGTTTCTAAAGTGGAGTTTGAATCCAGAGCCTTAGGTAGTTGTGTGACCAGCTGAGCGATGGATGGTGTAGATAAATTCAAAATGGCATAGATTTATTCAATGGGAAGCGAGATATTTTTAACAAGGAAATAAATTGTTATGCTGAAAGTTGCCTAAATGTCTTCAAGGACTGGTTAGGTTAGGTGGTCTGTTTATATGCATTCTATGTAATTCTGTATAAATCAATTAACCTACCCCTGCTGCTTTTAATTTGATTTTTTTTAATGAACATTGATAGTGATTGGAAATGCCGTTTTGACTCATTGTCAGTGTGCAATGAATAAAGCAAATGAAGTTAAAAATATAAATATATAATTCACGTATCAAGCTCGCCAGTTAAAATAAATGAAGAAGTTAAGGGTAACACTGAAGTTAAAGCATAAAAAAGGGATTTGTTAAATTTCAAATCAGGCTTCACAACAAAATTATTTCTATTACTTATAAAGTTCATCGCAAATTTTTCAAGCTCCCATTTAAAAAACTTGTTTATGCAGCTGTATTTTTTTTCATTTACTTCTGGATTTGAAATGCAAAGAGTCATTAACTCGAGAATGACGAACCTCAAGTCTACAGCATAGAGCAGAAAGCAATCTGTTTTGCTGGGTATAGTTTTGCATTAGGTAGGCCAGCTCCCTCATTCCAGTAGATATACTCAGGGAAGAGAATGCTCCCCACCTCTATAAAACCAGCTTGTGTCTCTGTATGTGTATCAGAACTCGTAGGCTGTTTTAACATTGACATGTCCTGATACTTTACAGTTTAATGAGATTTCATATACTCTGTTGAATTGCAGTGATGAACTGTACAGACCCTGGCTTTGTGGAAAATGCCATTCGCCTAGGGCAAGACAATTACCCGCAAAACTTCAAGTTTGGCAGCAGTGTGGTGTACCAGTGTAAATGGAGTTTCTACCTCCTTGGCTCGGCTGTGCTTACTTGTCAAGTAAATGGTCTGTGGGACCGGTCTCTACCAAACTGCTTACGTAAGTAACACTTGATTCTGTGAAGTGTACTCCATCCCCTTTTAAACTGTTAAGATGAGAAGGACATTTGGTTTTGAATTGTTTTATTTCAGGTGATAAAGGGACTGAAATTTCAATATGGAGAGTGCCAGTTGGTTAATCTCTCAATACTCTGCACCACTCCACTGGGACTGGTGCATTCAAGCAAATTGTGCTGATGTGCGCTTTGACAGGAGGTCTTAAGTGTTGAAAATTTTTTATTTAAGAGTAAGAGACTACTCTGATTTCTGTGTGGGGAACAAGTTTTATTCACAGTGCTTTAGATTATCTACTCCATGCTTCTGGCTCACATTTCCAGCTATTTCTACAATTTTGTTTATTTTTCTCTTCGTCCATACCCTAATTTAATGAGTCAAACACAGAAATGATAGATAATTCTGATAATCAAACACAGAACAAGTGAACAGCACATTTACTATAACTAATAAGGCAAGATTCAGCATTTTACTTGCCAGAAAAAAGTTGAGAATCTCTAGTCATTGCTGTTGCATCTTCTGAACTCCCCTGTCTCAAACCACCTAATCACTCCATTTTGCCATTTACCTGTAATCTGCTGCAGCCATCTGTTCAATCATCCATCACACTGTTACTTCCCCTCCTCAGGTCACCAGCAATTAAGCATAATGCCAGGGCTCCTTGGGCCTCACCATTGAAGTGAAGGTACCAATAAAAGGATCAAAAGGAGAACCTTTTTCACTTTCGAAAGAAAGAGTGAGAAGGCGATGGAGGCCAAAAAATCCCACAGTTTAGATTAGGCCCTTCAGCCCAACCAGTCCACACTGACCCTCTGAAGAGTAACACCTGACCTGCACATCTTTGGACTGTGGGAGGTAACTGGAGCACCCAGAGGAAACCCACACAGACACAGGGAGAATGTGCAAACTCCACACAGACAGTTGCTCGAGGCTGGAACCGAACCTGGGACCCTAATGCTGCGAGGCAGCAGTGCTAACCACTGAGCCACCATGCCGCTCATGATCTGGAATGCAGAGAATTGCACACTTGACTGAAGCATCTTTCTATTTCCTTTTTTTATCCCATATGGGACAACCACCATATTTTCAGGTATTGGAAAGTAAATAAAAATTAAACCTGGCCTGCATTATATTTCTTTGATAATTGCATTTTCAATTTTTTTGGAGGGACTGGTGCTATCAGTGAAACTGCTCCAATTCTTTTGACTTGTTTTAACTTCTGTGAAAACTGGTGTAAGCAAGATAACTACCCTCATGGATTTTCTCCTCAAAGTCATCTGAAGTATTGTCACAAGGATCAGACGTTAGCATTGTAATAAATTTAGTTGCAGTTTGTTTCTTGTTGTTTAATACAATAAGAAGCTGATGCTCAAATATTGCAAAACATATTCGACCATGCCTCTGTTTTAATCATCATTGTTGGTTATATGCATCTCTTACAATTTAACAGTGTCATGTGATTTTTCAGTCTGATCAGCCTTTGCTTTTAACGGCTATGCCTGGAGAGACCCAACTGCATATTACACAGTTCAAAGAGAGAATTTGCCAAACTTATGAGCAGCGATATTTAACATGCATCATCTTGAATTTGAAGTGTTCCATTCTGTACCCAGTGTCTTCATTGGCCTTTGCACCTGCCCATTCAGTACAGATCGTTCTGCTATAATACGCGTTTCATTAATGCGATTTCACTGTGACGCAATTGATGAATTGGGTACATTGTTTCAAACGCACAAACTTTTAAAATGTGTGCTAGTTGTAACACATTTACACTGCCACCAATTTAAGTGCTGTTCTAAAGCATGGGATTTTCTATGGCATGGAATTGCACAAGAACGGAACCATTGCATTATAGAAGAACTATCTATAACTGCACTTTCTTTTCCCTGTTTGGTCTTAATATGACAGTGTAAGGAAATGGGGGTAGACCACTTTGGACTAAGATGAGGAGAAATTTCCTAATCAAGAGAATGGTGGGTCCATGGGAATCTCTGCCACAGAAAGCAAATGAGGCTGAAATATTGAATGTTTTTAAGAAGAAGTTAGAGATCATCTTTCAGATTAAAAAGATCAAAGAACATGGGGAGAAAGCGGGAACGGGGTACTGAGTTACATGATCAGCCATCATCATACTGAAAGAGCCTGCTCCCAGGCTGCACCAAATACTAAATGTCCTATTATTGCTCCTATTTTCAATGATTATATTTTTTTATGTCTCGCATTCAGACAAGTTGGGATAGAGAGAGTCATAGAGATGTATAGCTTGGAAACAGACCCTTCAGTCCAACCCGTCCATGCCGACCAGATATCCCAACCCAATCTAGTCCCACGTGCCAGCACCCGGCCCATATCCCAGATATCCCAACCCAATCTAGTCCCACCTGCCAGCACCCAGCCCATATCCCTCCAAACCCTTCCTATTCATATACCCATCCAAATGCCTCTTAAATGTTGCAATTGTACCAGCCTCCACCACATCCTCTGGCAGCTCATTCCATACACGTACCACCCTCTGTGTGAAAAAGTTGCCCCTTAGGTCTCTTTTAT
>NC_057712.1:31698865-31699938 GCF_004010195.1 Chiloscyllium plagiosum
CATTTATCTGAATTAAACTCCATCTGCCACTTTTCAGCCCATTGGCCCATCTGGTACAGATCCTGTTGTAATCTGAGGTAACCCTCTTCGCTGTCCACTACACCGCCAATTTTGGTGTCATCTGTACCTCTTATGCTCGCATCCAAATCATTTATGTAAATGACAAAAAGTAGAGCGCCCAGCACCGATCCTTGTGGCACTCCACTGGCCACAGGCCTCCAGTCTGAAAAACAGCCCACCACCACCCTCTGTCTTCTACCTTTGAGCCAGTTCTGTATCCAAATGGCTAGTTCTCCCTGTATTCCATGAGATCTAACCTTGCTAATCAGTCTCCCATGGGGTACCTTGTTGAACGCCTTACTGAAGTTCATATAGTTCACATCTGCTGCTCTGCCCTCATCAATCTTCTTTTTTATCTCTTCAAAAAACTCAATCAAGTTTGTGAGACATGATTTCCCACGCACAAAGCCATGTTGACTATCCCTAATCAGTCCTTGCCTTTCCAAATACATGTACATCCTGTCCCTCAGGATACCCTCCAACAACTTGCCCACCACTGAGGTCAGGCTCACCTGTCTCTACTTCCCTGGCTTGTCTTTATTGCCCTTCTTAAACAGTGGCTCCACGTTTGCCAACTGTTTGCCAGTCTTCTGGCACTTCACCTGTGACTATCGATGATACAAATATCTCAGCAAGAGGCCCAGCAATCACTTCGCTAGCTTCCCACAGAGCTCTCGGGTACACCTGATCAGGTCCTGGGGATTTTTCCACCTTTAACCATTTCAAGATATCCAGCACTTCCTCCTCTGTAATCTGGACATTGTGCAAGATATCACCATCTATTTCCCTACAGTCCATATCTTCCATATCCTTTTCCACAGTAAATACTCCCCCATTTTCTGTGGCTCCACACAAAGGCCGCCTTGCTGATCTTTGAGGGGCCCTATTCTCTCCCTAGTTACCCTTTTGTCCTTAATATATTTGTAAAAGCCCTTTGGATTCTCCTTAATTCTATTTGACAAAGCTATCTCATGTCCTTGTTTTGCCCTCCTGATTTTCCTCTTAAGTATACT
>NC_057712.1:31700872-31741736 GCF_004010195.1 Chiloscyllium plagiosum
TGGAGTTTGCACATTCTCCCCGTGTCTGCGTGGGTTTCCTCCGGGTGCTCCGGTTTCCTCCCACAATCCAAAAATGTGCAAGTTAGGTGAATTGGCCATGCTAAATTGCCCGTAGTGTGAGGTGAAGGGGTAAATGTAGGAGTATGGGTCAGGGTGGTATATGCTTCGGCGGGTCGGTGTGGACTTGTTGGGCCGAAGGGCCTGTTTCCACACTGTAAGTAATCTAATCTAATCTAATCTAATCTAATCTAATCTAAAGCACAGCAATTCAGGCAGCGAAAGTTCTTGCCTAATACCGTCAAAATTGGCCTTTCTCCAATTTAGAACTTCAACTTTTAGATCTGGTCTATCCTTTTCCATCACTATTTAAAAACGAATAGAATTATGGTCGCTGGCCCCAAAGTGCTCCCCCACTGACACCTCAATCACCTGCCCTGCCTTATTTCCCAAGAGTAGATCAAGGTTTGCACCTTCTCTAGAAGGTACATCCACATACTGAATCAGAAAATTGTCTTGTACACACTTGAGAAATTCCTCTCCATCTAAGCCTTTAACACTATGGCAGTCCCAGTTGATGTTTGTAAAGTTAAAGTTCCCTCCCATAACTACCCTATTATTCAAACAGATAGCTGAGATCTCCTTTCAAGTTTTTTTCTCAATTTCCCTCTGACTATTGGGGGTGGGTCATAATACAATTCCAATAAGGTGATCAGCCCTTTCTTATTTCTCAGTTCCACCCAAATAACAGTTCCACCCAAATAACTTCCCTGGATGTATTTCTGGAAATATCCTCCCTCAGCACAGCTGTAATTTATCCCTTATCAAAAACGCCTCTCCCCCCTCCTCTCTTGCCTCCCTTTCTATCCTTCCTGTAGCATTTGTATCCTGGAACATTAAACTGCCAGTCCTGCCCATCTCTGAGCCATATTTCTGTAATTGCTATGATATCCCAGTCCCATGTTGCTAACCATGTCTCCGTTCATCTGCCTTCCCTGTTAGGCCCCTTGCATTGAAATAAATGCAGTTTAATTTATTAGTCCTACCTTGTCCCTGCCTGCCCTGACTGTTTGACTCACTTCTGTTCTCAGTTGTACCCGTCTCAGATCGATCTTTTTCCTCACTATCTCCCTGGGTCCCCCCCCCCCCCCCCGCCCACCTTACTAGTTTAAATCCTCTCAAGCAGTTCTAGCAAATTTCCCTGCCAGTATATTAGTCCCCTACCAATTTAGGTGCAATCCGTCCTTCTTGTACAGGTCACTTCTACCCCAAAAGAGATTCCAATGATCCAAAAATGTGAATCCTTCTCCCGTACACCAGCTCCTCAGCCATGCATTCATCTGCTCTATCCTCCTATTCCTACCCTCACTAGCTCGTAGCACTGGGTGTAATCCAAATATTACTACCCTTGAGGGCCTCCTTTTTAAATTTCTGCCTTACTCTCTGTAATTTCCCTTCAGAGTCTCAACCTTTTCCCTTCCAATGTCGTCGGTTCCAATGTGGACAATGACCTCCTGCTGGCCCCTCTCCCCTGTGAGAACATTCTGCACCCTCTCTGAGACATCCTTGATCCTGGCACCAGGGAAACAACACACCATTCTGCTTTTTTTCTGCTGGCCACAGAAACATCTGTCTGTACCTCTGACTGCAGAATCCCCTAACACAATTGATCTCTTGGAAGCCGACGTACCCCTCGTTGCATTAGACTCAGTCTCAATACCAGAAACTTGGGATTGTGAATATTATAACATGAATACCTCTGTGTTAAGGCAGTGTAAAATTAACCATGGCTCTTGATTGCACCTAGTGATTTCTGCCAAAACGTTCCCCTGAGTCGATATTGAGCTTATTTGTAATGCCTAGCAACACTTTCAGGAGGAGAGTTTATGGCTTCCTTGTGACTGGTGGAAATAGAGTATTGGAGTCTGTTATATGTCCTGCCAAGGTACTGGTGCTATCCTCTTTCCTGGACTAGGTCTAAGAACCTACTTCGTATAGAGGGACAAAGACAAACAAGCCTCGTGTCTGAAACGCAACAATGCTTGATACCAATTAGGTGCAAGTTATATTAGTAGGTTAGATATTGTTACTAAGTGATTAAGTCTTCACCCTACAAGATCTTAAGCTGTTCCGCCTCTTCCACATGTGACATCATTGGACTAGGTGAAGCTTAATGCAGTCTTTAATATCTCCATAGTTAACATTCATACATTTATCTATATAGGCACGTTTATTAGTGCCCCATTTCTCTCGCAGTCTTTAACCTTCCAAATTGAGATTTCACAATTCTTCAAGAATGTGTTCACTTCTGAAAAGGAAGATTGCTAGGTCTTTGGCTTATAGGCGATTGGCTTTGTTTCTTGATTCTGCATGATCTGTAAAGTCTGGCTAGACGACTTTTATCCTTTAGACGGTTCTGCATTGAGGTTATTGGTCCTGGTAAACCAGATAATAAGGTTGACCTTATCCAGAGGACTCTTAATCTCCCAAATTTCTTTTGTAATGGAATTCTTCCCTCCTGGAACAGAGAGTTGCCTCTTAAAATTATCTTGGAAAGCTTTGATCACACAAATTTCTTCAATGAAAAACAGCTGCTCTGTTGAAACAACTGTTACATTTTTGTAATACCTTGGATTTCTGAGCAGTTAGTTGTATGTTGACTGCTTCCTGAAATTGTGGACATTGGGCATCTCACCACATTGTTGACTTCCATGGAGCTACATGCAGCTCATCTTCAGTTTCTGTAAGCAAACCTTTATTTTCAGTCTCTGATACAGCTGCATTGAAATAAAGAGTTTCAACTAGTAAATGACATTGAAGATCTCCATTTGCCCTCTGTAGTTGTCTTACCAGTGAACCCCACATGCTCACTTTGGTTGGTCCCTGTTTACCTCGATGGTTCAATGTTTAATTCTTATATATTTTGGTTTAGCTAGTTACAAGAGAGACAGTGGTTTGGAACTAACCCAATCTTAAACTGATTTGATCCATTCCATCTACCAACAGTCTTCAAACAGACCCCATCTCGCATAATGTTAAGAGTAAAGTTCCACCTGTCTACATCTTCATCTTCGTTAAGAGTAGAGAAAAAGAAAATGTCACTGATTTAATACAAAGATTTCTTATGTTAAAAAACTTAAATAAAGAGATTGTCTTGATACACAGATTTAAGAGATTGTCACCCAAACCTGATCCCAGCAGGTTTATCCATTTTACACCCGAGCCAGCAGAGACTAGGAGGGATGTGTTTCCTGAGATAAGGTAAAACCAAATATCCTAATATACTTCCATTACACATACACAGAGTATAATTGGAACTCTGCGTGGTTGTCCATATAACTGTGCATCTTGAAGAATGGAGATCATGATTGATTATTATTCATTATTTGCCTTCCCGCCCTCCTTACTTCAGTGATTTTGAAATCAACAATCATCGTGAAAGTATAATCACCAATTTGTTGATTCCAGCCAGGCACTTAATAACCTCAAATTATAATATTTATAACAGCCTTCCTCAATTATAAACAATGACTAAGACCTCATCATTTAAGGAACTCAACTGTTCAAATACTGTCTTTAGCAGTCAACTTATTCTGAGGCGCAATTGTAGTATGGAAGCAAAGCTTTCTTGAGCTATTGCTGAATCCTGTAAAAGCTGCTGTATTGATTAATGGAATGTGGTGATGTCTTAAAACAACTAAATGTGTATCCTTCCCTAAAAGAAGCAGTGTCCTGTAAAATGAGATCCACGAGATCACTGTACTGTAAAAGTCTTGTTTCAAATAATACGCATCGGTATTGCCGTTTATGGTTATTAGTAAACCATCACCTTCTCTAAAGTGTTTTGAAACAGAAAATATGATGTAAATCAATGATGAGATTCAATTTCTTTGAACGTGCTGCAGTGTATATAACTGCAGTGTATACAATCCAGTGGCTTTGATTGCGCATTTATCATCATCACTTCAAGCTCCGATACACTACAAAGCATTCAAGCAATTTGGAATCTCATCGTTGTTAAAGTATCCTACATTTAATTAATATGAGCTCCTTTAAATAATTTAATCGTACACTGCAACTTACACCCGAACACAATGCCAAGACTTTGAGGCATTTAAAAATGTATTCACCAATCATTGGTAATGGACAATGCAAAGATATTTTAACAGATGAAAAATTAATAAACGATTGTGCTGATATATTTTGAAGTCATGGAAAATAACTACTTTTACACTGAAAACTACAGCAGAGCTGCTGACTGAGAAAATTGGAGTGTTCAAAGTTCATTCTGAGGGACAATACTGTGAATTGCTGAGATATTTGACTTTAAAATTCTGCACTCCAAATTAATTTATTAAGCAGGGTAATTTATATATTTCCTTGCAATTTCTTTTTTTTTGAGTCTCATTTAGAGCTGGTTTTGTCAATTGTACTGAAATGATGGTTATCTCTGAATTAAGCCAGGGTTCACATTCTTGTTTCGTGTTCATTTTCACATTTTGTAGTTAATCAAGCAGCTAATTGAGATCTATACCATGCATTATCCTCCTTTCTCTTATAATCTACAAGCTTTGAAAGACTGGTCTTTAGCATTTCATTTTCTTCTATTTGATTTGCCTGTTCTCTCCCATCCTTTGTGTCCTGCAAATGTGGCTTTGCATATAATGTTGTGCACTATTTTGACTTTCTGCCTGTAATTTAACTTTTTACTAATGCATTTGGCTTCAGGAGATTATGCTGTTTAGATTTCTTAGTTCACTGATTTCACAGTATTCTCTCTCCCTTGAATTATGTGTTCAAAATCGGCAAACTTAAGCCAAGAAAATATGTTTTTTCAGCTCCAGGTATTTCTCTTTTCTTGTTTAGAACTTTGACTTCTTATATGAGAGGCTAGTCAAGAAAATGCTTTCTTTCTATAATCCTGTATTTCACAATAATCTAGTCTGTTCATGATTTGACATTTGCAGAGCTTGTATCCTGACCAGTTTCTAAGCTTTCTTTTTTGGAATTCGATGAAGTAACAGAGTTCATTTGCCATAATTAAGCATTGGACTGAATGAGCAATTTCCTTGCAAGATGTTTTGACCCTCTGGTTGACGTAAGGAATGGAATGCACAACCTTTCCATGCCTCAGTTTTGAATTCCCTATCTGTTGCAAATTGTAACCTGTCAAATTCTTCCACTTTGTTTTTGGTTTAGACTCAAACATTAATCTTATCAACTCCTGTATACTGTAAGCTTTTGCAGTAACTGGTAATTACTTGTGATGCAGTCAAGTGGGAAAATTCAAAATTCATTCACTATCTCCTATTGTAGCAATGAATAATACAGAATAGCACAGCTTATTCGATGTACAGAGGACAGTTAGTGTTTGTCACTTATTTTTAGAAAAGATTAGATTAGATTACTTACAGTGTGGAAACAGGCCCTTCGGCCCAACAAGTCCACACCAACCCGCCGAAGCGCAACCCACCCATTCCCCTACATTTACCTAACACTACGGGCAATTTAGCATGGCCAATTCACCTGACCTGCACATCTTTGGACTGTGGGAGGAAACCGGAGCACCCGGAGGAAACCCACGCAGACACGGGGAGAATGTGCAAACTCCACACAGTCAGTCGCCTGAGTCGGGAATTGAACCCGGGTCTCTGGCGCTGTGAGGCAGCAGTGCTAACCACTGTGCCACCGTGCCGCCCACTTTTTGAAAGGTGCTTATTCAAAATTCATTATTTCCTTTTTGGGCTTTTGTATAGATGTAAACAGTCTGTTCGTTAAAGGTCATAGATTAATTATTTATGATTTGGAGGAGCCGCCGTTGGACTGGGATGGACAAAGTTAAAAATCACACAATATCAGGTTGTAGTCCAACAATTTTGCAGAGGCACCTCAATTATCCGAATATCAATTATCTGAATTTTGGATTATCCAAAGAAGATCTCAAGGTCCCGACAAAAACATGACTTCAAAGAGGTGTTTCCAACACTGATCGCATCTTTTGTTTATAGTGATTAAAAAAGAACCCGGCCTACTGAAATGCTGCTGAGAACAGTCCTGGACATTGATGGGAGCCCAGGCACCGTCTCCAAATGACTGACTGTCCGCGCTCTCTCTCTCTCCCCCTCCCGAAACCTTCCCTGCAGTTCTACCCTAAACCTCTCCCCTTCCCCAGATAATCTCAGCAACATTGTCCAGTACAGGGCAAAGGTGGAACCTGTCAAAATGTTGCAGTAAAAAGTTGTATGTGTGCTATTTTGAGGCTCACACCCTAAAGGCAGCAGCAGTCTTGCTGTTGATGTCCAGTCTGCCTGCCAGGAAAGGGTGGGGAGGGGGGTGGATGGCGGGGGACGGGTGCGGCGTGCGGGGGGGGAATGCGGATGGGGGCCGGGGGTGGGGTCAGATGACGAGGGGCGGAGGCTCGTAGGCGGTGTGCTGCTGCCTCGTCTCCTGAACGGGGAGTGGACTTAGCAAGTGTTCGCTATGTCAATCCCATTGAACTGATGGGGTGGGGAGGTTTCAGCAATGCTGCAGGTCCCTTACACACGAGTGTGTGTCTGCTCAGAAACAAACCCTGAGACAGAGAGAGGGAGCAAGGCAGGCAGAGCGAGGAAAAATGAAACTTCAGCGTGCCAGTGGAGAGGCACTGAATCAGTTGTCCAAATAATTAGATTAGATTAGATTACAGTGTGGAAACAAGCCCTTCGGCTCAACAAGTCCACACCGACCCGCCGAAGCGCAACCCACCCATACCCCTACATTTACCCCATACCTAACACTACGGGCAATTTAGCATGGCCAATTCACCTGACCTGCACATGTTTTGGATTGTGGGAGGAAACCGGAGCACCCGGAGGAAACCCACGCAGACACGGGGAGAATGTGCAAACTCCACACAGTCAGTCGCCTGAGGCGGGAATTGAACCCGGGTCTCCGGCGCTGTGAGGCAGCAGTGCTAACCACTGTGCCACCATGCTGCCCACAATCAATTATCCGAACAAAATACTGCCCCCCATCTTGTTTGGATAATCAAGGTTTCTCTGTATTTGGAAGCACTAACTTTCAAGGTGCTGCCTCTTCATCAGGTTGTGAATGATGAACAGGCAGTGCCTTGAAAGCTAGTGCTTCAAAATAAACCTGTTTGACTATAACCTGGTGTTGTGCGATTTTTAATTATTTAGAATTTTAAATTTAGTATGCAAGAAGTTAAAATGCATTTCATGCGGATTGCATGTTATAATGCACATTTAATAATGCTTGCAGATGAATGATTTGACATTATTGCATAGTTTTCTATGTTAGGTTAAAGGTTGCTAAGTGATTTAGCTGTGATCTTCCCTACTCCAGAAATGTGAAAGTTTATAATAAGGAGAAAGAAGTGCTACAGCATTTAGTGATTTGCACAATGCTGAGTATTCCTCCACATTAGGTTGTTCAGGGGCATTCCCTATTGTATGAGGTGGATAGGTGACCAACAGAATAGACCTTGGCTCCTTTGCTACTGCTTAAGTTTCAAATGCAGTTTGTGCATTCCTGAATCTTATTAACAGGTGCTCTGTCTGCATTTCGAGTAAGTGTTGGTTGTAGGAGATACTGGATTCCTTAAGAACAGCAAGGTGCATTTTCTTATGTTTTACAAGTTATTTTATTTGTGTAGTGGAATAACTGGCAAGGCTATTTCCCATTCCTAATTGCCCTGGTAAAAGTGGTGGTCAGTTGTTTTCTTGTAGTGCTGCAGTACTTGTGGTGTAGGGACATACAGTGTTCTGTTAAGGAGTTACTGGTTTTTGACACCTGCTGGCAGTGAAGAAATAGCAATGTAGTTCCAAGTCAAGATGGAGAATGTATTAGAGAACAGCTTGCAGCTATGTATTTGCTGCCTTTGTTCTTCTTGGTGATAGAGGTCGCAGGTTTGGCAGTTGCTGTTGAAGGAGCGTTGATGAATATCTGCACTGCATCTTGTATACGGTGCACACTGTTGCGACGTGCATCAGTGATAAAGGGAGTGAATGTTGAAGATTGAGGGTGTGATGCCAATTAAGCAGCTTTGTCCTGGATGATATCAAATTTCTTTAGTGTTTTAGACCTGTACCTAACTAGGCAAAGGGAGATTATTCCATCACACTCCTGACTTGCACTTTGTAGATAGTGGACAGATATTTGAAAGACAGGACGTAAGTTACTCACTGCAGAATTCTTAGCCTGTGATCTGTTCTTATAATCACCGTATTTATTTGGTTTGTCCAGTTCAGTTTCTGGTCAAAGGTAACCCTGAGGATGTAGATAGTAGGAGATTCAGTGATGAAAATGCCATTGAATGTCCAGGGGTGATGTTTAAATTCTCTCATGTTTGAGTTGGTCATTGCCTCACACATATATGGTGCAAATGTTGCTTACCAGTTATTAGTTATCCAGGTCGTGCAGCATATGGATGTGGATTGCTTCAGAAATCCACATCCATATGCTCCATGTTATGGAGGAGTTGCAAATGGTGCTCCATGTTATGCAAGCATCTGACCTTATGATGGAGGGGAGGTGATTGATAAAGCAGCTGAACATGGTTGTGCTTAGGATGTTTGGCAGAAAAACTGGGGGTTCTTGTAATGCAGTGGTAGTGTCCCTACCTCTGTGCCAGCGGACCCAGTTTCACATCCGACCTGCTCCAAAGATGTATAATAGCGAGAAAATATCTAGGCAGAGAACCTCCTACAGTGGGACTAAAATGATTGACCTCCAACAACCACAACCAGCTTCCATTGTGCCAGATATGACTTCAGCCAGTGGAGTTTCTCATTGATTCTAGCTGTGCGAGGACTTCTTAAATCACATGGAGCATCCATTGGAATGCTGCTTTGGTGTCAAGGGCAGTCACACCCACCTCACCAGCAGTGAGATCTGCGTGAGTTTACAAATGTTTCTTTTACTCATTATTTATTGCACAGTATAAAAAAATTCCTTTTTCATTTGTCTAGTCCTGAGAAAGACGAAAACAAAATAGGAATATGTCTTTGTATGGCACCTCTAGATAAACAGTCTCTGATTGGTATTTCAAGTGCAATCACTATTGTAATGTAGGGATACACAGCCAATTTCCACGCAGCAAAGCCCAATGAATGGCAACAGAATAATGACCTGATACATCAAATGAGGAATGGCAATTGATAGAAATCTGAAACTAAAATAGGAAGTGTTGGAGAAACTCAGCAGGCCTGGCAGTGTCTGTGAAAAGAAAAACAGAATCTTACTGTAGGCGGCACAGTGGTTAGCACTGCTGCTTCACAGTGCCAGAGACCCAGGTTCAATTCTCGCCTCAGGCGACTGACTGTGTGGAGTTTGCACATTCGCCCCGTGTCTGCGTGGGTGTGCTCCGGTTTCATCCCACAGTCTAAAAATGTGCAGTTTAGGTGAATTGGCCATGCTAAATTGCCCGTAGTGTTAGGGGAATGGGTGGGCTGCACTTTGGTGAGTCGGTGTGGACTTGTTGGGCCAAAGGGCCTGTTTCCACACTGTAAGAATTGACATTTTAGTCCAGTAACCCTTCATCACAAGTGAAAGCAGCTGGGAAATGGTATAAGTTATGTTGGTGATGGGTCGGAATGGGGTAGGTAGGACCGAGACAAATACATGGAGACAGTGCCCAGATAGAGAGGACCGAAAAGAGAAGCAAGAAAGGGGATTGCTGATAGTGGGTTAGGGAGTAAGTGAATAGGTGATACGCAAACAGAATTTGGGGGAGATACGTGGCAGGTCTGGTAGCATCTGTGGCAATTGAATTAATGACAGAGCAATTCCATTGATTTTAAAGAAAAGGGAATTTTTAGTATATCAGTATGAAACCTGCTGAGATAGATGTGAGACTGGCAGACTTTGTTTCACTAAGTGACCCTCTTTCACAACAGAATATGTGATCAGTTGAAAATGGGCTGGCTGTGCTGTGAGCAGCTTCAATAGAAGAGGACCTAGAGTGTGGGATTGGATGATGAGCATGGAGGAAGGTTTATTTATGTTCCCCTTTACTATCAGCAATTCTTTGGTTGCTTCTCTTTTTTCTCTCTTTCTCTCTGGGCATCATCTGCAACTAATCAACTCACTCCTTTCCCCACTGGCATCCCCCGATCTCATACACCATCTCAGCATAAACCGCACTGATGACCAGATAATCTCTTTTTGGTTTGAGTGATAACTGATGGCTTGCTTCTTTGAACAATGCTTTTTAAATCCTCCTCAGACAACAGAGAGGGTCTCAGACTGTCTGAAGGTGCATATTTCACAAAGCATGTTCTCACAATACGGCACTGAAGTGTTAGCCAATTTCATGTCCTCAGGTCTTTGGAGTGAAGCTTGAACACATGAGAGACTACAACTGAAACAAGGATGACAGACTGTCTAGAGACACTAGTGATACACTGACAACAGTAAGTCAGAACATGAAATTGCACAGGCAATGTCCATTGACAGTGGAAAGATCACATTAGGCAGTGAATTCAAAGAAAATTGATGTGGAATTCCTTTGATGCATAATTCCTCTTATAAACTAGAAACTGATTATGATCACCTTGTTTTAAAAACCCTTTGGCTGGCTGTTCCATAAAGAATCAAAAATCAGAGGAGCAGGAGAATCAGGCCTTCCTGATTTCCTGCTCCTCAGATGCTGCCTGACCTGCTGTGCTTTTCCAGCACCACACTTTTCAACTCTGACCTCCAGCATCTGCAGTCCTCACTTTCTCCTGTTCCATGAGAGTGAAAGGTTAAATGTGATTTCTATTAACATTTTGATTCTTTATGGAACAGCCAGCCAAAGGGTTTTTAAAACAATGTGATCATAATCACCCTATTCTGTGACATGCCAATTACGATGCATATTTTCCTTTTTAATCACCAATACACATGGCTTAATGATTGAAAAATCTGGTGTTAAATTCAGTTTTACTGGAAAATGGAGCATAGTTAATTCCCAAAATGTTACTATATGCAACTGAACTTGTCTGTGTAAGGTGGTTTGTTATTTAAGCTTTGTCATTAGTACTACTTTAAAAGAGCCAAAAAGTGATTAATCTGAGCTGAGCTGTCTACAATAAACAGAGCCAAAATGTAAATTGTTTTGATCAGAGTCAGCTGTGTACGTGAGAGATCATTTCAAGGATAATTGTTTTTTTTTAACATATTAGCAAGTAGCGAAAGAACTATGAATGCTGGAAATCAGAAACAGAAAACAGAAATTGCTGTAAAAACACAGCAGGTCTGACAGCATCTGTGGAGAGAAAGCAGAGTTAAAATTTTGAGTCCAGCGACACTTCCTCAAAGAAGGGTCACAGGACCTGAAATGCTAATTTGCAACATTTATTACGGCATTCAGTGGAGCTTTGTCTGTGCACACACGTGTCCGTCTGTTCGCAGAGAATCCCATTTTCCTGATATAGAGTGAGGCAATGTCGATAGTGAAACAAAGTCTGCCAGTCTCACATCTATCTCAGCAGGTTTCATACTGATATACTAAAAATTCCCTTTTCTTTAAAATCAATGGAATTGCTCTGTCATAATCTATAAATAGAGCACATACATATTTTCTTATTGGAAATAGTGACCGTATTTACAAATTCCTTTACTGCTGACATTCCCATGATTGAACATTCCTCTTACTTAATTAATTGAGTTTTGTCACAGTCGAATCATTGCTTTATCTTCATTATATGTTACTAAAGCCAAATTGCATCTCCTGTGAGGTGTAAAACATACACCTTTACCAGTCATATAATTCAGGATACCTAGCTTATGGCTGGTAATTTACAATCAAACCCACTGCAGTCATGTCCTCTGATCCAAGACTTAATTCTTCTTTTATTAGTGTTTGTCTGAATGCATTTAAACATTAGCACCTCTCCTTACTGTTAAACACAATCTGTAAATATCACTGTTGCACTAGCATCCCAAGGCAAGGTGCAATATTCAAATGGTGACTTGCTAACTGTGTTGCTATGCATTTACATTGCAGCATCATTCTATTTTTGCTAGTCATGCCATCATGCATGACACACCACTCTCACTTTGTCTGCAAGGTGACACCTTGTAAAGATATGAACCTATAATCACATTGGTGCAAATATTAGTTTTCAGATGTAAAACTGGCAAACTGAAAATCCAAATGTTGGCTGACACATTTAATAGTGACAATGGGTGAGAAGTGTTCCATCCACCCGTATTGATTTGGACCACATCCTAGGTCTCTAAGTATAATGTAAAAGCATTTAACTTTCTGATTAAAATATGAAAAGGAGATCCTATTGTGTTGTAGGACTCTTTTGTTTGATTGAGCTGCCACAGTGCCTTGACCAGTAACTATTTGTGCTGACAATGGGGAAACCTTGCTCAGATACCTTTGTTTCAACATATTTCTGGTCACAGGCTGCCTTCTGTATGAGAGTTATCTGTATCAGACTCTGCCTTCTGATTCATGTTGGACATTCAGACATAGCTGCAGAGTTGGCTGACAATTAGGGTTTCAGTGCCACCAGAAATATTTCGGAATTTTTCAGTGCTGGATTTCCCAGGTCCTGCAGATAATCCTGGCCAAATGTGTGACTCATGGTAATGAACTGGAAGCTACAAATTCTCAGGGTCCCTGTGACCAGAAGTTAGGGCAGAGTAGTACATGAGGCCCAAATAGCAAGGATCTTGGGTTCTAAGAGTCTCACTGTGCTTAGGTTGAAGGTCAATGTGCCCATGCTAGGAGCCATACCAGAACCTGTGATTTCTGTGTTCGCCCCTGCCCTTGTCTATGCGTACAGGAGGATTAGCAAGCCCCTTGCAGAGTGCTTTTGGATGCTACAAAGGTTCAGCATCATGTTTCAAATCATTCTGACAAATGCAAAGCATTGGTCACAGATCTAACTCGCTTTAGTTGCCAATTATTGATATTGTTTGTGCAAGCAGACTGTTTATTGCGACTGTGAAAAGATCAACACTGAAGAGTGCCATTAGCACCTCCCAGTCTCATACTGTCAAATGGACTTGTGGGGAGAGCCACTCGGAGATCAAAGGAGGACTAGCTAACATGTGGTGGAACACAAAATCCCTGCAACAATGCCTTACAAGGTGACTAGCTACAAGTTGGAAACATGCAATAAACTATATCTTATCAGTTACAGGAGACTCTTTTAGTTAGATCAGAAACTGGTTTTCATCAATCAGTCCACACCAAGCAGGTCCTGTCATTCCTACTTTTGTACAGGATTGGGGTAGTAACCTTCATCAACTGCAGCTCATAATACTAAAACAAGTGACATGACATACAACAACTATTACAAATGTTATTTTCATATTACCTGCTGCTGAAAGCAAAAGCCACAAGTAAACATTACTGCAAGTGATACACAATCTCATCTGTAATGTTCACGGCTAGAAATATGAAATCCATTTCACTGGTAGAACGTCAGCATACAGAGAGATCATATCGAGCCACCGCTACTTGAAGCAGTTTCACTTAATTGAAATGTGGGAATGATGTGAAAGAAGTCTACTTAACAGCTATGGAATTCTTGTAGGTCAACTGCAGATGGTCAACTCTTTCTGCACTACAATGAAAATGGATATGATGCTGAGATTGTATTGCAAATCAGGATGAAGTGGTGACATCAGCAAGAGACTATGAAGACTGGATGAAGTAGTCAGCTCTTACAAGGGATGTATGAACAGAATAATGTATTATATAGAGTTACAAAAATAAGAGAGTTTGGAGAAACCAGAGACAGATATCAGTCACACAGATTTTATTTTATTCACTTGCGCCATGTTGGTGTTGCAAGTTAGGCTATTTATGCCCATCTTTAACTCTTTGCAGAAGGTGGTGGTGAGCTGCCTTTTTGAACGACTTCAGTTACATCCATGACATCATTAGGAAGGGTTTTTCAACATTTTGAGCCAACAGTAGTGAAGAAGGTGATATAGCACCAATTCAGGATGTTCCCAAAGGAACTTGCAGGAATGTTGTTCCTAAGCAATCTGCTGACTTGATACATGATGTTTAAGGAGCCTTGGTGAGTTACTGCAGTGCACCCTGTAGATGGTACACACTGCATGTTAGTGGTCAAAGGAGTGAATGGTGAAGATGATGAATGCAGTGTCAATGAAACAAGCTGCTTATCTTGGATGGCACTGAGCTTCCTGAGCAGTGCTACAACTGCAGACAGCCAACCAATTGAAGAATATTCTATCACACTCTTGACTTGCATCTTGTAGACTGTGGGCAGGCTTTGGGCAAACAGCACATGAATTACTCATTGCCAAATTCCTAGACCTATTGTTGTAACCACAATATTTATACCGCTCGTCTCGTCAGTTTCAGGTCAATGATAACTCCCATGCGTGCCGATAGTGGAAGATTCAGCAATGGTAATGGCATTATATGTCAAGGTGTCATGGTTAGATTCTCTCTTATCAGAGATGGTTATTGCCTGACACTGCCAGAGGAACTGATAGATGTAGGTACAATTACAACATTTAAAAGACTTTTGGACAGCTACATGAATAGGAAAGATTTAGAGGGAGATGAGTCAACATAGGGAAATGGGACTAGTTTAACTTGAGAAACCAGCTCAGAATGGACGAGTTGTTCTGAAGGGTTGGTTTCTGTGCTATATGACTTCATGGCTGTATGTGGCTTCGTAGATAATTATTGAAGTGAATCTGGTACAAAATGCTGAGAGATCTTAATAAACCTTGCAGCAACAAAACCTTCAAGAAAATTCTCACAACCTGGACTGTTTTGGCTAAAATTCAGTCTTCTGCCTTCAATTACATAGGAACCACAATTATCCAAATATTAATTACCTGAATTTCGGATTAAACGAAGGGGATCTCAAGGTCCCAATAGAAACATTAAGACAAAGAACTGTTTCAACCCTTATCGTGTCTTAGGTTCCAGGGTACATCCCTATGTAGAACTCCAGGGAAAGTTTGGGGGAAAGAGAGAGAGCGCAGGAGGTCAGGCATTTAGAGACGGTGCCTGGACTGTCCAGCACTGTTCTCGGCATCATTTCAGTGAGCCGAGTTCATTTTTAATCATTGTACAATGATTCCCCAGATAATCCCCAGACAACATTTAGTGGGCGGCCCGGTGGCACAGTGGTTAGCACTGCTGCCTCATAGCACCAGAGACCGGGTTCAATTTCCGCCTCAGGCGACTGACTGTGTGGAGTTTGCACGTTCTCCCCGTGTCTGCGTGGGTTTCCTCCCACAGTCCAAAAATGTGCAAGTTAGGTGAATTGAACATGCTAAATTGCCCGTAGTGTTAGGTGAAGTGGTAAATGTAGGGGTATGGGTGGGTCGCGCTTCGGCGGATCGGTGTAGACTTGTTGAGCCGAAGGGCCTGTTTCCACACTGTAAGTAATCTTAAAAAAAAATTGTCCTGTACAAGGCAAAGGTGGAACCTGTCAAAAAGTTGCAGTAAAAAGCTTGTGCATGTATGCTATTTGGAGACTTACCCCACAAAGGCAGCATCAGTCTTACTGTTGGTGTCCAGTCCGGCTGCCCCAGGATGGGGTGGGGAGGGGGGTGTGCGGAGCTGCCGGAGGAGGTGGTGGAGGCTGGTGCAATTACAACATTTAAATGGCATCTGACTGAGTGCACAAATAGGAAGAATTTAAAAGAGATGTGGGGCAAATGGGACTATATTAATTTAACACACCTGGTCGGCTTGGACGATTTCGACTGAGGGGTCTATTTCTGTGCTATACAACTCTATAATTCAATTATGATGAAATTCAACACTCTGATCAATCTTTGATACACATGTCAAAAACAAAGTTAAACTGGTTGACATGATCATTTTTAGCGTGGTATTGTGTCGTCTACAAATGCCATTTGTTGTGAGCTTAAAGTTAAATTAGCTCCCCCTTGGAATTTGTGACAGAAAAGCAAAATACAGCTGATGTTCAAAATCTAAAATAAAAAGCTGAAAATGCTAGAGACAGAAAAATAGACATAGCTTTTCAGGTCTGATGAAAAATCATTGATCTGAAACATTAACTCAGTTTCTCACTTTACAGATGCTGCAAGACCTGCGGAGTAAGTCCAATATTTTCGGTTTTTATTTTTGGCAAATAGCTTCTGCCTGTCTGAGTGTCCATCTATTTACCTTTATCTATCTTTCCTTTTCCCTGTGAGAACTCTGTTGGAAAAGCTGTTAAGAATATTGTAGAGACATTAGATTGCAACAAAACAGTAACATGTTTGTTATTCCACATTTGATGTGCATTCCTGATCTATTATAATAACCTGAATTCATTGGTGTGACTTTGTGCTCTTCTGATCTGACTCAAACCTAATATGTACCAAGTTAAGTTTAACAGCAATTTTAAAAGTGAAACAGCATAGCGCAATGTTCTTATTCTATTCTCCCCGCAGCACCGTGAAAGTCTGCTCCCAGATACTCATTATCTGGCAGAAGCAGCCTTCCTGCTCTCTCAGACTAAGATAATGTACTGGCAGAGTCAGATCTCCTAAGTAACACTACAAGGAGCTGATTAAAAAATAACATTTGACAAATATAATCTGTGACATTTTTACTCACATCTGTTTCATCTGACTAATCAAAATGTTAATAAGGTTTGAATTTGTTCTGAGAAGTACATCTGGGCTTGGTGCTGACATGGAATATTTTTGTGCTAATATAATGCGATAGAGCAATGACAGATATGAAAAGCTAATAGTAACATTGCACTTTTTCCCAACTACTGGATGTCTCAACTCACTTCATAGCCAAAAGTACTTTGTGAGTGTGGTCTGTGTAATAGCGTAGGAAACAAAGGGCAAGAGAAATTTGATACAGTAAGGTGTCACAAATAGTAATGTGATTACCATCTCTCTTCTTCCTTTGGTAATGTTAGTTGAAGAATAAATATTGCTCAGAGCACTGGGGCTAATTTCCCTGTTCTTTTCTGAAATAGTGCCATAGAAGTTTTTACATTTGCCTGAGAGGTCAGCTGGAACCTCATATGATGGTCTCATCCAACAAATGACATGTATGAAAGTGCAGTACTAAAGTGTCTCTGTAGATTCTTTTTGTGTGCTCAATTAAGAGAATAGAATGGAATAGAATCCCTACTGTGTGGAATCAGGCCATTAGGTCCAGCAGCTCTCCAAAGGGTATCCCACTCAGAACCATACCCCTACCCTATTACTCTACATTTCCCATGGCTAATTCACCTAACCTGCACATCTTTGGAGTGTGGGAGGAAACCGGAGCACCCAGAGGATACCCATGCAGACATGGGGAGAATGTGCAAACTCATCACAAGCAGTTGCCTGAGACTAGAATTGAACCTGCGTCCCTAGCACTGTGAGGCAGCAGTGTGCCGCCCCTAGAGTAGATTTTTCATTCCAAATATTTTATTGAGTTCAAATTCTACCATCTACCATGGTGTGAATCGAACCCGGGTCTGTTTAAATATTGTTGGCTTCCATGAGCATTGTTTGAAGGTTACTTGCCTCCACTTTCCCTGGAGTGGAAATCAAAGATGGATTGAAACACTGAAACAGAGAGACAAGCACATTACTAACTGTACCATGCTGGCACTGAATGCAGGTTCATATCTGCTGTACTCAACTCTAGATTGCATCCGTGTCAAGCACAGTGGCTGCAGCACCTTCTAATAGTCAGAGAGAGAATCTGAGAATAAAAACACGCTCATGCAGTGGCTGACAGCTCCCAATCAAACCAGGTAGTGAGCTGCACATTAATCCCTGAGCTCTATTAATATCGAACCAGCTGAACAAAAATAAAGAAAATTAGGGAAAGTGGAGGCAACTAACCTTCAAACTGTGCTCATGGAAGCCAGCAATGTTTAAGCAGACCCGGGTTCGATTCATGCCACGATAGACGGTAGAATTTAAATTCAATAAAATATTTGGAATTAAGAATCTACTGATAACCATGAAACCATTGTTGATTGTTGGAAAAAATGCTTATTGGGCTCACTAATGTCCATGAGAGAAAGAAATCTGCCACCTTTACCTGGTCTGGTCTACATGCGATTCCAAAGCCACAGCAATGTGGTTGACTCTCAACTGCCCTCTGAAATGCCCGAACAAGTCATTCAGTTTTATCAAGTGCTACACGATCCCAACAAAGAAATGAAGCTATATAGACCTCCTGGCATTGACCGAAGCATCACACATGACAGTGACAGAAAAAGCCCTTTCTACCTTGAAAAGTCCTCCTTTTACACATCTGAGGGCAACTGCCAAAATTCAGAGATCTGTCTCACAGACCAGTCAAAGTGGCCAAGCAGGAATGTGGAAGAACACAGCAGGCCAGGCAGCATCAGGAGGTGGAGAAGTCAACATTTCAGGTGTAACCCTTCTTCCGAAATGTTGACTTCTCCACCACCTGATGCTGCCTGGCCTGCTGTGTTCTTCAAGACTCCTGCTAGTCTACTTTGGATTCCAGCATCTGCAGTTTTGTTTTTGTCTCTCAGACCAGTCAAGCAATAATCTGACATTGTCTATAAGATGAGATTCGGTGAGTATGATTATGTCCCAGACGCCACCATCACCATCCCTGGATACGTCCTGACCCACCAGAAGGACTGACCCAGCAGAGGTGTCGACACAGTGGTATACTGTCAGAAGGGAATTGTAATGGGAATCCTCAACATTGATTCTGAACGCTATGAAGCCTCATGGTTTCAGATTAAACATGATCGAGCAAACCTCCTGCTGATTACCACTGTCCTCCCTCAGCTGATGAATCAGTATTCCTGCATTTGAACAACACTTGGAGGAATACTGAGGGTGGCAAGGACACAAAATGTACTCTGGCTGGGGATTGTCAACCACCAAGAGTGGCTCGGCAGCAGCACTACTGATCAAACTGGTTGGGTCCTAAAGGACAGAGCTGCCAGGCTGGGTCTGCAGCAGATGGTGAGGCAACCAATAAGAGGGATAAATGTACTTGATTTAATCCATATCAATCTGCGCTATAGATGCATCTGACCATGAAAAGTTTGGTATGAGTGACCATTGCACAGTCCTTGTGGAGGCAAAGTCCCTCCTTCACATTGAGGATACCTTCCATCGTGTTCTTTGGCACTATCACAGTGCTAAATGGTACATCTAGCAACTCAACACTGGGCATTCATGAGGTGCTTTGGGCCATCAGTGAATGTACTCCAGTACAATCTGTAACCTCATGGACTGACATATCTCCCACTCAAATCATTAACGTCAAGCCAGGAAATGAATCCTTGTTCAATAAAGAGTGCAGGTGGGCATGCCAGGAGCAGTACCAGTCATACCCAAAAATGAGCTGTCAACCTGCTGAAGCTGTCAAACAGGACCACTTGGATGGCAAACTGCATATGCAGCAAGTGACAGATAGAGCAATGTGATCCCACAACCAACAAATCAGATCTAGGCTCTGCAGTCCTGCCATTTCCAGTTGTCAAAGGTGGTTGACAATTAAGCAACTTACTGGAGGAGGAGTCTTCAAAAATATCCCAATCCTCAATGATGGAAGAGCTGAACACACCAGTGCTGAAGATAAGACTGAAGCATTCACATCCAACCTCAGCCAGAAATGCTGAGTGAATGATCCATCTCTGTCTCTTCCAGTGGTCCCCAGCATCTCTGATACCAGTTTTCAACCAATTCGATTCACTCCATCTGATATTAAGAAATGGTTGGATACCGCAAAGGCTATGGGACCTGAAACATTCCAGCAATTATACTTGAAGATTCATGCTTCAAAGCTTGCCACTTCCCTAGCCAAGCTGTTCCAATACAGTTACAATGTGGAAAATTGCCCAGCTATGTCCTGTTCATAAAAAGCAGGACAAATCCAACCCGGCCAATTACCACCCTCTTTGTCTACTCTTGTTCATCAGTAAAATGATGGAAGGTGTCATAAACAGCGCTATCAAGCAGCATCTGCTCAGCAATAACCTGCTCAGTGACACCCAGTTTGGGTTCTGTCAGGGCCACTCAGCTGCTGATCTCATTATAGCCTTAGTTCAAGCATGGACAAAAGAGCTGAAATCCAAAGGGGAGGTGAGAGAGACACCCTTGACATAAAGATCTCATTCAACCAAGTGTGGCAATAAGGATCTCTAGCAAAACCTGAATCAATGCATATTAGAGCAAACTCTTTGCTGGCACATAAGCAGATGATTGTTCTTATTGGAGGTCAGTCATCTCAGCTTCAGGACATCCCTGAAGGAGTTCCTCAGAATAGTGTCTGAGGCTCAACTGTCCTCAACTGCATCATCACTGACCTTGCCTCCATCATAAGGTCAGAAGTGGGAATGTCTGCTGATGATTGCACAATCATCATGACTCCTCAGATCCCGAAGAAGCCCACATTCAAATGCAACAACATCTGGACAATATCCAGACTTGGGCTGACAAGTGGTAAGTGACATTTGTGCCACACAAATGCCAGGTAAAGACCATCTCCAAAAAGAGACAATCTAACCACTGCCTCATCATTGAATACCTGGGGTTTGCCATTCACCAGAAACTCAACTGGATTCACCACCTAAACATCATGGTTACAATAGTGGGTCAGATGCTAAGAATATAGTGGTGAATAACTCACCTCCTGACTCGCCAAGGATTGTCCATCATCTACAAGGCACAAGTCAGAAGCGTGGTGGAATAGTCCCCACTTGCCTGGATGGGGGAAGCTCCAACAGCACTCAAGAAGCTTGACACCATCCAGGTCAAAGTAGTTCATTTAATTAGCACCACATTCACAAACATCCATTCCCTCCACCACTGATGTTCAGAAGCAACAGTATATACTATCTACAAGATGCACGGTAGAAATTCACCAAAGATCCTTAGACCACACATTCCAAATCCATGACCACTAACATCTGGAAAGACAAGGGCAGCAGATACATGGGAACACCACCATCTGTAATTTCCCTTTCAAGTCACTCACCATCCTGACTTTGAAATTTACCGCCATTTGTTCAGTTTTGCTGAGTCAAAATCCTGGAATTCCCTCCCTAATGGCATTGTCATTCAAACTACAATACGTAGACTGCAGCGGTTCAGAAAGACAGCTTACCATGTCCACATTAAGTGCAACTAGGGACAGGCAATAAATGCTAGCTAGCCAGTGATTCTCATATCCTATGAGTGAATAAAAAAAAGCATAGAACATTGAACAGTATAGCACAGGAATAGGCCATTCAGCCCACCAGTCTGTGCCAACCATATACTATTCTAAATTAATCCCATCTGCCTGCACATGGTCTGTATCTCCTCTATTCCTTGCCCATTCATGTGTCTGTTTAAATGCTTTTTAAACTTGACCATTGTATTTGTTTCTACCACCTTCCCTGGCAGCATGTTCCAGGCATCTACCATCCTCTGCATAAAAAAACTTGCCTCACTTTTCTCCTTTAAACTTGCCCCTTCTCATTCTAAACCTATGCCCCATAGTATTTGACATTTCCAACCTGGGAAAATGACTTTGACTATCCATGCTTCTCATAATTCTATACAATCCTATCAGGTTGCTCCTCAACCTCTGACAGTCTAGCGAAAACAAGGTTTGTCCAATTCCTCCTCATAGCTAATAATCTTCAATCCAGGCAACATTCTAGTAAACCTCTTTTGCAACTTCGCCAAAGCCTCCTCATCCTTTCTAAAGTGTGGAAACCAGAACTGCACATAATAACGAACTGACCTTGGAAAATATTTTCCCAAATTCACTGTCACAAAGTTCAAATTGTAAAAAAATGTTGGAAGTAAAAATGCTTATAATTCAGCAACTTTAAAATTCTAGCAGCACACGTTGTGGAGTAAGTCCATTTGCTCTCAAGTGAAATTCTTATATAAAAGCAATAGCTATCTTGGTAAAAGTAACTTGAAGAAGGCAAAGGCTTCAATTCAACCTTTGCCACTTTCATTGTTATGGCAGACATTCATTTTCCACCAACTTTAGCAAACAGGTAACATGTGATTTCAATTACTGCATGAATTTGTTTCTCATTTGTTTTCTCTGAGCAAAAATTTATTGTATTTATGCTTACCAACTTTATTGTATGTTATGTTCCTCGCTTTCTAAAATAAAATCGTGTTTAACCATGGAACACAACACAGCAAGGAATTTAATTCCAAGCTAGTTATTTAATTCCAAGCTAGTTATTTATACCCTAGAGCTGTGATAGCTGTTTTCCAATTAACAATTCAACTGCCAGTTACTAATTCACTAAACAAATTTTCCTCATTTTTGTTTAGACTTATGCAGGCTTTAAGTTTTGATATTTAGTTTAAAGGTCAATGGGAATTGGTTTCATTGTTAGTTTTGGTTAGTTAACTCTGTAAGTCAGTTCTACCTACAATCAAAGTGTAATGTAGTGAAGGAGGTAAATTATTCATCTTCTGCTCAACTGCAAATGATGGTCTGACCTGTCACCTGCTCTGAAGCAGCTTTTACTAAGAAAAACCACTGTATTACTTTTCGCTTTCACATTACTCTCCAGTCTCTGGAAGAGAGACCTGGGCAACTATAAGTAGGACACTGCTTACCAACCTCAAAACTTCTGTGATGAGTATCAGCAAAAGCCAATAGGGTAATCATTTCAAAACCTGACTAGCTGCCTCTAAACATCTGTGAAGGTTATTCTGCAGCTGTTAGAGTTTGGCTGCAACCAGAATAAATCAATAACTCCTCAAGTCTCATGTGGCTTTTGTTAAGAACAGACTGTTTGATGATTGCTGTTGTCTAGCAAGTGAATGAGTGATTACTTGTGCTTCTTATCTATTGCCCAATAGATAAGTATAGGTATCTATACTTCTTTTAACTGGAATATTCTGGGTGTTAGCTGCAGTTTCCAATAAAGTTATAATTGAAGATTGGAGTCCTGCCTATTTTTGCTTGTTTTTATTTTAAAAGTGGGCTCCCGCCTTGCTCCTGTCCATTGTAATCCTGCTAGTGAACTAATGAAATAGCATGCAATGCTTAATATTTCCTCATATGACCTCTACTACAAAATATACAACAGTGTCAACATTATTATAATAATGAGTTCCTCTTCAAGTCCCACATTGTCCAGACTCAGGCATGTACCAGTGTTCCTTTATTGATTGAAAGACTTCAAATTCCTGAAGTAACACAATTCTAGCACAACAGCAGCAGTTCAGGAGGATCCATCAAAACTATCACAGACCAAAGAGGGATAGGCAGAATTTGTAATATGGACTTTGTGGTTATCCCATGTCCGCTTGAACACAGAGAAATTAACTCCTTTAGTTCCTTTATTGTGTTTTTGTGATGACAACAGTTAACTTATTTTAATATACACTGCAGCAGAGAGGATGGAACAGACTTGTCCAATGAACCATTCCATTACTTACATGTTCTTTGTATACAATGCCTTCATTGTGAAATGTTTCACCTGATATACAGTTTCTTTTTAAAAAAGAAGCAACAAGGCAGAACTCGTGCTGTGTACCACACTCCTGTTTTACCCAGTCCATGACCTCAATGAATGGTAGACCAGTTTGAATGGAGTGCACCAATGCAGCATGATCTTCTTGTCTTATGCAGTTTAAAAACTTGTTTGGAAGATTTTACTACTGTACTGCAACAACACTGGCAGACAAAGAAAGAATTACTACAATATTGCATCTGTACTATGTGTAGCAAATTTTACAGCAATAAAATTTTAAATAGTATTGATGAAAACAAGAATACTAACTTTGAAAAGATTACAAATTGTATTAAAATTCTACAAATTGAAAACAGATTTACTGTGAAAAGAATTAGAAAAAAGATTGAGAATAAAAAGGTGGTGGCAAAGTAATATTGTAATTAGGTGAAAGGTGTGAATCAACTCCTCTCTTTTCAACCCCCTAGGTTGTAACAAAAGTTTTTTTTGTTTCATTTCAGTGCATAGCTAAATCACGTCAATTAAGATACATTAATTGTCAAAATTCAAAGGAGCCAATTGCAAGACTTATCTCCTAATGAAAGAAAGAGGAGTTTTATTACTTCGCAACTCCAGGATTAATAATAAAAGATTATAACAAACACACATAATTATCGGCAAAGTTTAAAATAGGGAGAGTATTATAGGAAGACAATGAATGTGTAGTTTAAAAAGTTCTTGGGATCATTGAGTTGTTGAAGTTTAACACAAGACCACAGCTGTTTACTTGATGAATTGTATCATTAGCTGCAGCAACAGCAGAATTTATGCAATGCTTGTGTTTGCGATAAATTGAAATTTCTCAACTTGCTTTATTATCAGTGCTGGCTTTCAACATTGAGAAATAGGTGATAAGGGGAAGAGAAAGTGAGAGTTTGTGTTTCCTAGTCTTTGCTGTTACAAATCCATTTTTCTTTTCTCTGCTGAAAAGCTATTTGCCTGAAATACGGTTAGAGTCATAGAGATGTACAGTATGGAAACTGATGCTTCGGTCCAACTCATCCATGCTGACCAGATAACCTATAACAATCTAGTCATATTTGCCAGCATTTAGCCCTTTAAAATCTTCCTATTCATATACCCATCCAGTTGTCTTTTAAATGTTGTAATCATATCAGCCTCCACCACTTCCTCTGGAAGCTCATTCCATACACGCGCACACCCTCTGCATGAAAAAGTTGCCCTTAGGCTCCTTTTATATTTCTCATCTTTAACCTATGCCCTCTTGTTTTGAATTCCCCCATCATGGGGAAAAGAGCTCGTCTATTTACCCTCTCCATGTCCTTCAGGATTTTATAAACCTCCATAAGGTCACCCCTCAGCCACCCCAGCCTATTCAGTTTCTCCCTACAGCTCATATCATCCGACCCTGACAACATCCTCGAAAATCTTTTCTGAACCCTTTCGAGTTTCACAACATCCTTCCTAAAGCAGGGAGACCAGAATTGCTTGCAATACTGCAAAAGTGGCCTAACCAATGCCCTGTACAGCCATGATATGACCGTCCAGCTCCTATACTGAATGCACTCACCAATAAAGGCAAATATACCAAATGCCTTCTTCACTATCCTATCTATCCGTGACTCCATTTTCAAGGAGCTGTGAATCTGTACATCAAGGTCTCTTTGTTCAGCAACACTCCCCAGGATCTTAGAATTAAGTGTATAAATCCTGCCCTGATTTGCCTTTCCAAAATGCAGTACATCACATTTATCTAAATTAAACTCCATCTGCCACACCTCATCCCATTGGGCCATCTGATCAAGATCCCGTTGTACTCTGAAGTAACCTTCTTTGCTGTTCACTACATCTCCAATTTTAGTGTCATTTGCAAATTTATCACCAAACCTCCTATGTTCACATCCAAATTATTTAGATGAATGACAAAAAGCAGAGGACCCAGCATCAATCCTTGTGGCACACCACTGGTCGCAGGCCTCCAGTCTGAAAAACAAGCCTTCGTCACCTCCTGAGAGCCAGTTCTGTACCCAAATGGCTACTTCTCACTTATTGCATGTGATCTAACCTTGCTAATCAGTCTACCATGAGGAATTTTGTCAAACGCCTTACTGAAGTCCATACAGATCACATCTACCACTCTTCCCTCCTCAATCATGTTGATTATCCCTAATCAGTCCTTGCCTTTCCAAATACATGTAAATCCTGTCCCTCAGAATTCCCTCCAACAACTTGCCCACCACCGATATCAGATTCACTGGCCTATAGATCCCTGGCTTTTCCTTACCACCTTTCTTAAATAGTGGCACCACGTTAGTCAACTTCCAGTCTCCTGGCACCACACGAATGGTTATCGATGATACAAGTATCTCAGCAAAGGGCACAGCAATCTCTTCTCTCACTTCCCCCAGAGTTCTGGGGTACTCCTGGGGATTTATGCACCTTTATTCATTTAAGACATCCAACACCACCACCTCTGTAAAATGTACATTTTTCAAGAGGACTATTTATTTCCCCACAATCCATATCCTTGATGTACATTTTGAATTATCATTAATTTTCTCTTCGAATACCAGCATTCGCCATATTTTGATTTTTACCCTCTGAGTATGAATATCGGTACATTTCTGAGACATTTTATAATTAAAATAAATTAACCATCCATAATCATGGAGTGAGTGTTAATATTGGTTAGTAGTTCACTATTTAATTGCACTATTTCCATTTTAAATAGCCCAGCCTCTGACTTTACTGATATTGAAGATATATATTGTCTGAAAATGATATTAATATCACCCAACATTGTAGATGTCTTGTCCTCCTTTTGGTGAAAATACCTGCAAGATTTTGACAACTATTTTAAGTTTTAAAATATTTAATGTAGCATTCTTTAACTTGTTTAAAGCAACTCTTGTGACTCGACCTCTGATAAAGATCATTTTGTTTTCCAGCTATTTCATGTGGTCATCCAGACATTCCTGCAAATGGTGAGCTATTTGGAAACAAGTTTACCTTTGGTTCTGTAGTTCGCTACTCTTGTGTTGGAGCTCGAACTCTGATTGGAAATCATACTCGTGTTTGTCAAGAGGATGGTCACTGGAGTGGTTCTCTCCCTCATTGCTCAGGTATAATGCGTTGCTTAATACAGGGGAACCTCAATTATCCGAATGACATGGGCAGGGAGTATTTTGCTCGGATAATCAAATGTTTGGACGACCGAATGTTCAGCTAACACGGTTTACCTAAGCATCGGGACCTTGAGATCTTGTTCGGATAATTGGTTTTTGGATAACCGAGGTTGCACTGTAATGCAAGCAGCATAGAAGTGACATTTTGCCTCCTGTCTGCCTTTCAATTCAGTTGAAACTGCGAACATTAACGGTTCCTTCTTTGCGAACATGAGTGATTATAAAGTCGCATTTCCCTTAAAACTTTTGCCAAAACCTTAATGCTGTGTCCTTGCACCATAGTTAAATGAGTACAGTTGTGTTTCTTGTGTCACACCTCATTGGGATAACACAGTGAAAATCAAGCCCCACTCTTCCCAGAGTCTCATAAACATTATATTAAAAAAAATCAAAGTGTGCAAAGTCCCCAATTTACCTTTTTAAGAGACCCAAACTAATAGAGAATATGAACATGATTTCTGGACTATAGTCTATTACAAAAAAAAGATTCTAACCACAGGTAAACAACTATGAACTATTGGCATACAATCCTATTATTAAATTCGAAACCCCACCTCCTAACTCCCCACTCACCTTCTTTCATTCTGTTTCCCTCATACACATGCACATAGATTTTAAAAAGTCATGTTATGGATGGATGGGAAAAAAATGGGGAAGTAATTCAATGGTCGCGTCCACAAGGAGGTTATCCTTTCGCTTACTGGAATTTCCTGCTTTTTCAATCTCTCCTCTTCAAGATCTTTTTGTTTCTTTGCAAGAGGCACAGATGATTGGTACACTAACTGCCAAGTTTCTTAGTTACTAATTAAAGACCACATATTGCAGCAATTGGTGAGGGAAAATAAGTGGGTTTTTCTCGAATTTTGATACGTTATGGGAGAAAAAGTCGAACCATTTGACCTGCCAGCAGTATGAAGGCTTCTGGTAATATCATTCACATCCACAAACTGTGCAGCTACCCAGGAGCCAAGCAGATCATTATTGTCAGGTTGGTCATCAATCCACTAAGGAATCAGCAACCTGTCAGCCGACTCTCTCTTAGTACACAGCCCCTGATACTGGCATGTGTACAAACTGCCTCTCCCACCGCTTGAGCAAAGCAGCAATGTAATCATGATTTGGAATGTGTTTCATTAACTTAATTTTTAAAAGGACAGTAATTCATCACACAATCCTTGGTTTTGAAATAATACTCCCCTCATTTCAATCCACAATCAAAATGACAGAAAAGTAAAAAGATATAGATTATGCACTTCCTTACTTATCTAAACTTGTCTAAATCTGTCAAATCTCGCTTCATCTTTCTGCAAGAAGAACAATCCCAAGTTCTCTAACTAGACCATGCAGCTTCCTTCAAAGCATTCTTGTAAATCTTCTCTGCCCCCCCTTTGTGGACCCTCATATCACTCCTATTGTTTAATGCACAATTCCGATGAACAAACAAGTGGAAGAGGATTGATGTTTTCTCCCAGTTAGAAAGAGAAGAGAGGGACAGCCGGATTCAAGGGAGAGGACGAGGACGATACCATAGGGAGGTGAGGAAATGGGATGCAAGATCTAATAGGAGATCAATGACTGTGAGGTGACAGAGAGATATCATTTATAGCAAATATACAGAGAATTGTGATATCAGTCAAAAACAACTTTGGGAAAGCAATGCATTCCAAGAGCTAATTCAATGCCCTTCAAGCCAGTGAAATGCAAAGCAATTGTTAAAAATCACATACATTAAGAAAAACGTAATAAACTTCAAATGCCCAGATATCACGCTGAAATAATTCTGGTAAACAGGATAAATTGATCAAAAACCTGATTATGTGAATACATCTGGGTAAGTGTCAGCCCCCACACACGAAAAGCATTTTTATGTCAATTCTGTTTTCTTTTACATTTCCCTTAGTAAGATAGCCAAGAACAAGTAGTCTCATACACATGAGATGTAATAAATTTTGACCTTATGAAGCAGCAGTTTTATTCTGCCTGTATGCCCTGACTTATCACCATGATTTTATTTTAAATGATAGCACAAAATGCTGAATTTATATATAAATAGCAGGACTATCAAAGGTGATAGATGAGAAATACCAGCTGCCTTCAGGTTGAATTATGAATGAACAGTACTTTTTAGCTTCAGGAAACAGCTGAAACATTTTGTTAGACAAATTTTTGGATTTATGAAGAACAAAATCAAACACCTGTAACTCTGTCTCTTCATGGACAAGTTAAAGTATAAATACTTGCCTATAATACATTAACTCAAAAGATGGGAAGTTGTTCAAGACTTGGAGGCCAAGTCATTAAATATATTCAATAAAGTCTTTTTTATTTCAGTTTAAACAGCATCAGAGTATATAGCGAAAAATTAGGAACATGCAGAGAAAAATTATCGGCCATGATCATATTGAATGGCTGAGCAACTATACTATGCTGAATGACATAGTGCTATCCCAAATTTCTGTATCTCTACATGGAAAATAAATGGATTAGAATAGATAGTTCTAGTGGGATAGGCAACACAATGTAGGGGTACGATATAGTGGAAATATTCCCTTCATAGAAACTATGCAAAACTATGGATTTACTTAAATACGTTACAACTTTGAAAGTGTGGAATTGAAATGAGTACTAATAGTGCTAATATAGCATTTTAATGGGACAATTCAATAGTATATTTTATCCTAAATGTGACAAGAGATTATTCCTGCATATTTTATGCTGTGATTGAGTTCTTTAGCTTTATGGCTTCTAGGTATAATCAACCTGGAATTAAGCATTTAAAAATCTAAAGAACTGCAGATACTGGAAATCAGAAACAAAAATGGAAATTGCTAGAAAAGCTCAACAGGTCTAGTAACACCAGTAGAAAGAAATCCGATTTAATATTTCAGGACTCTTCCTCAGAACAGAATTAAGCTTTTTTTTTTAAAATATAGAATTCCAGCTCCTGCTGTGTTTGCAGTTTGACTGACTGAAATTGTGAATGGGGACAACTTAAATTCTCAATTTGAGTTATCAGATGACCAGGCCTAAACCACAACATTGGAAAAATTTGATCCACCTCATTCTTGCCAGCAGCTCTTAGGCATGAAACAGAGCATTGAAAAGTGATTGAGAGTTGTGAATAGATATGCAGATATTTTCTGAGAAAATACATTCTCACAGATAATGGGAAATAGAACTTGCATCACTTTTAATGGTGACCATGAGAGTTCATACAAATTGCTATTGAAGGCTTGATTGGTTCAAGAAACAAAACACTTTGATAAGGAACTGTGCCATACAGCATATAGATTTCAACTTTATTTTGCCAATGGACATCAAAAAGCCAAGCTAATAGTGGGCTAGTTAATTGTTTCTTTGTAACCCTTACCAGAATGGATGACAATTGTTAGGTTTCCAGCACCAGATAAATATCTAGGGACTTTTCTTGGAGAATTTGTAGCTGCACATGTGTTGGGTCAGAGTGACTCACGTAAAGAGTATGCCCCATTTGCTGAATCTGCCAGCCACTGAATAGTATCCTCAGAAGCACACCTCAGCATAATTCAACACCATTAGAAACAAAAGAGTCCAGTTCAAGAGTTTTGTTAAAAATCCTAAAGTTCAGTTACTGCAGACAAATTGTAAGAGCGTTTATCCAAAATGAGAACCCATGTACAAACTAAAAGTTCTGTGGATGCTGGAGATCTGAAATAAAAACAGAAAATGCTGAAGAAACTGAACAGGTCTGGCAACTTCTGAAAAGGAGTCATATTGGAATCAAAATATTAACTCTGTTTCTGTCTCCACAGAAACTGTCAGACTTGCTGCAGTTCTCCAGTACTTGAGCACTTTTGTTGGTATGATTGCTTTTATAAAACTAAATACTGTGCAGGCTTTCAGCACAATGGACCAAACAAAATAATAATGGAATTATAATGCTTAAAAACAATAGAATTAATAATATCCACTTGGAGATTCAGCTGAATGATGCAGATAATAATTTAACTTAATGAGTGTTGATGGGGATCTGGAATCACACTTGCTCAGCAATTTAAAAGAAACAGCAGGGGAATTATTGGTCAGCATGTTGCCTTGTTGACTGATGTAATTACCAGGAAAACACATACAAAGCACACTGCCAGTGATTCAGGAGCTTGTCTTTATTCTGAAGCCACCTCAGTGATCACCCAGCAAGGTGCTTTTGTTCCTCACTGTTCTCAACAACTGGCAGCAATGTTTCCAAGTCATCGGACAGCTGTTCAGGCAATTACCAACAGTTGGCCATAGTGACTATTGACATGGGAACCTTCACATTTTATGATGATTCCTGTTTGTGATGCTGTTGAAAACAGAATGCAATTAAGACTGTTGAGCTGCAGGGAGCTAACACACACTGTTTGACAACCATACAGTAAGCACATTACACATTGAAATAACAGAACTGAGGCTTTAAGATTATTAGACTCATTTTGCCTGGTTGAAGTATTTCCTTTAACAATACAATCAGTTGTGTTTTAGAATTTATAATTCTTAAAAGCATCCTAATTGTAATATATTTAACTTCATGAATCATTGAAATCTCTATTCTTAAAATTAATGTTGCTGCTGAGAATTTTGTTAGCAATTGTCACAAAAGTTTGTGTGTTTTATAAATAGGTAACATTTAGAATATAAACAGTCAGTTTTGTGACATTGCAAGTTTTGGATATTTAATTTAGAATTAACATTGATCAAAATGATTTTTTTCAATGTTGCGTGACAGGAATTCTCAGTAAACATTTTAATTAGATTATTTTCAAGTTTACTGATTCATTATATAAGGATGAGAGAAAAAACTACCATCAATAGTATTATTGTTTAGAAGTTTATGCTACACATACTATGTCATTCTCTGCTATTTATTAAGTGTTTAATTAATTGTTTAACATGTTCACTAAAAATAACAAAGGGGAGAATGTGATCTGAAAAGGTGCATTGGAAAACATCAATAACTTCTGCTCAATAATTGGAAATCAGAAAATGCAGTGAAACCTTGTACAAAAATCAATTGTCAATTGTGATTTTAGCAACAGGTATAGTGGACTATGATAATTATATTAACATTTAAGCCAACAGTTTGTTGTTCAAACAAGCAAACTACCTAAGTGAACCAATGATTCAATTTTAATCAGTATTAGGCAATTTCATATGTGAAGTGAATTCCCACAGTTGATTCCAAATAGGTCATTTTGTTATGCATTTAACTCAAGCTGAACACATGTATTATCCTAAACATAGATTTCCACTAGTTTGAAACAAATTTAATTTGTTGTATTTTACATGAATGTATAAAACTGTTTATTGCCACAGTCTAAAATCACCGTACACCAAATCATATTCCTGTCATGAAGACCTGGTGAATTCACCATATGGCCAGTGAACAGAATAAATACAGCTAATTTAGTTCCTTTTTGGTTTGAAATAGTTCATGTTAATGTGGACAAGCAACCAAACCTTTGCTTAAACAGATTCACTGCTAGCTTATTCAAAGCTATTGCTAATGACCCTTTACAAATGATGAGATAAGATTATTAACTAAGATGGAAGTAAGTGCAGAGAACACAAAAGAATACTTGTGAAAAAGAAGTCTTAATACCTTTCTAATGTATTATTGGGGCCCTTTGCTTGAATTCCTTGTTGCTGTGATGATTTCTGCAGTTGAATAGTTGATGTTTTCTTGTGCAGATGGACCAGCAAGACAACAGATTTTGGGAGAGAAGAAAGATTCCTTGTTCTAAACTAGTTCTGCACTTTCATACTGCCTAACTTTCCTTAAACTGAACATTATTGGGTTTCTGTTAACTCTGTTTTTGTTCCCTTTGATCAAGTTTCCTCTGTAAAGGTGATTATCAAAGCCTCCTTCTTGGAGGTCCACACACTGGCTTTTTTTTAAAACTAGGTTTTTTTTTAAATATACAGTTCAAAACTCAAAATGGTGGTCTGCTAATTTTGAGGAATTAAGGGTTGACAAAGCAAAGATGTGAACACTTCTGTGTCCCTTTGAAGTTCTTCCTCTTGCCTGCTGTTTCTCTCTGAAGTTTGAATTCTTCCATCTCAATTGTCTGCTTGTAAACTCCTGGTACTTGACAATTCTTACCACGCTTCAACACATCTTTCTGTCATCTACCTACAGCTTACAGAAGCCATGTCTTTTTTTTTAGTTTCTCGTGTTTAGTTGAAGTCTGATTTAGTTTTATTTTAACAAAAATCAATACTGTAAAATCCCCCTGTGTTCACAGCACCTTATTATATAATGCAAAATTACAGCATACTGAATCATATTCTAATCACTCTTTTGGCAATTTATTGAACCACTTCTTTCTTACTTCCCATTAAACTTCATCAAGATTAAATCTGTCACCTGAAGTCCAAAATAAAGGCACACCCCTCTTTCGGAATGTTCTCAAGACTATTGGAAATACAACTTGCAAGCCTGATGATCATGGCCTGCATGCAGACTGACAAGATGGTGAAGTATTCAACATTAATTTCAAACCTCTGCTGTAAATTTTGAGTTGCAGATGACTGCCAGCATTCAGTCATAATCTCACATATCTGACCATCTTGCTAACATTTAATTGAATGCAGTAGCATACACATTCACTTCCTTGGCATCCTGTCATCTCAAATATTACCCCCAACCCAACAACCAACTGATGAAACTCCTCAAGTTCGCTGAAACCATTCATGCTGAACCTCATACAGCTACTCAATGATTTTTTTTTCATCCGCCTACTGCCTGCCTTCTATCTTGTCCCCTCTCCCCAAATGGAATAACTTTCTTGAACAAGTCTACAAGGAGACATCCTTTGGATCAAAATCGAGAGTGTGGTGCGGGAAAAGCACAGCAGATCAGGCAACATCGGAGGAGCAGGAGAATGGACGTTTTGGACATAAGCCCTTCATCAGGAAAGAGGCTTGTGGGCCAGAGGTCTGAGGGAAAAATGAGAAGGGGTGGTGCTGGGATGAAGGGAGCCCCTCTCCCATTTATCTCTCAGCCCGGCCCACAAGCCTAATTCCTGATGAAGGGCTTATACCCAAAATATTGATTCTCATCCTCCTGATCTGCTGTGCTTTTCCAGCACCACACTCTCGACTCTAATCTCCAGCATCTGCAGTCCTCAGTTTGTCCCTTCCTTTGGATCAAGGAATATGAAACACAGGAAAACACTGAAAAGTTTCTTGTGACTAGTACTATACTCCAAAAGATAACTGTATTTCAACAGAATTCAAGTTCACATGAACCTACCTCCAACTTGAAAATATTTAAAGATTCTGCATCCTCCTTTGAGGAAAGGAGTTCCAATACTCTCAACCTTCTGAGAGAATTTTTTTTCCTCATCCCAGTCTTAAATTGGCCATCCCTTATTTTTGAACAATGAACCCTAGTTCAAGATTCTCTCACAGAAAGAAATATCCTTTCCGCTTCTACCCAGTCAAGTTCCCACAGGATCGTATATGTTTCAATTCAGTCATGTCTAACTCTTTGAATTCCCAAAAGAGTATAGACCTCTACCATTTGGCCTTTCCTCATAAGGCAACCATTCATTCCAGGTATTAGTTTAACCAACTTTCTCAGAACGGCTTCCAATGCATTTACATCCTCCCATGACTGTCAAGGCCAGTACTTTACACAGTATCTGGACACATTCTCACCAATGCCCTGTATAGCTGAAGTATGACCTCCCTACTCTTGCACTTATTTCCACTTGGAATAAAACATAAACATTTATTAGCTTTCCTGATCACTTGCCATGCCTGCATACTAATCTTCTGTGATTTATACACTCAGTCACCCAGATTTGTCTGTATCCCAGAGCTCTTCAAGCTCTCAGAACTTAGATAGTATGCTTCGTTTTTGTTCTTTCTATCAAAATGGACAATTTCACACTTTCCCACATTGCCAGATCTTTGCCCTCTCACATAACCTAACTATATCCTTCTGTAAGCTCCTTATATCCACTTCAAAACTTGCTTTCCTACCTATCTTTGTGTCATAAGCATATTTAGTGGCCATACCTTCTCTCCCTTCATCCATTTAATTTCTTTAATTGTGAAGTGTTGAATCCTCTGCGCCAACTTATCTAGCAAACCACTTTGTAACATTCTGCCAGCCTGAAAGCAGACCCATTTATTCCTACTCTGCTGCATGTCAGCCAGCTAATCTTCTCTCCATGCTTATATGTTACCCCTCACCATTAGCTTTTATTTATTTTTATTTACTTGTGTGCTCTCTAGTAAAGACTGACATAAATATCTGCTCAATTTATCTGTCATCTTCTTTTCTTCTGTTATGAATTCCCCAGAATTATTTTCTATAGCTGTTTCAACTTTGTTCAGCCTTTTCTTTTTTAAACATCTGAAGAAACTTTTTAAAAAATCTTTGCCTACTTTCTCCCATATTCTGATTTTTCCCACTTTATTAATCTCCCAGTAATTCTTTGATGTTTTTTATGTTCTGTCCAATCTTCTGGCCTGCCAAATATCTTTGATAGTTTTAGTTAAACACAGATGCCATGTCTGTCCCTTAGAATTGTTATTGTTTGTTGGAATGTATCTATTCTGTACTTTCTGGGCTATCCCCTTAAATGTTTTCCAATGCATCTGAGTTCACGTATCTCTCAAATTAAACTACCAGTTCACTTTTGCTTCCTCTCTTTTCATGCCTTCATAATTTTCCTTGTTTAAATTCAAAATAGTAGTCCTGTACTCATATTTCTCTCCCTTAAACTGAATGTAAAATTAAATCATATTATGGTTTGTGCCACCCAAAAGCACTTTTTACTATAATATCCGTAGTTAATTCTAGCTTGTTGGTGAAAGCCAGAACTTTCTTCATTGCCTACTTAAAACCAAGGTTTTTCACTGGATACTCTATTCTTGCTATTGTACAAAGAATAACCACTCTTGCCAATGGTATTAGTGTGTATTCCTTTCTAAATCCAAACCTGGTGGAACTCTCAAATTCCTCACCTTTGTCCCTATCCTTTTTACTCAGAGAATCTCAGCAGCATCTTAGCCAGTTTATTCCACACACAGCAGACGTACATCCACTATTGTGCACTTGAAAGACTCTGTCACCAATACTTTCATCATTGGACTGAAATTTCTTGTGACCAATACTGTGACCTCTTTCTGATCTGTATTGCCCTTTGCTTCCTCCATTTCATGCATGGTTTTGAATACTTTTTTTAAGCCTTTAGGACAGTTAATGGCGTAGAGTACTTTGAATTTCCCTTGAAACATCAATTGACTAAACTCTGACCATTTATGGGGAATCTTTCATTTATTGTAAATCCCTAAGCTGTCTGCTTGTTAAAATTATCAACAGCATTTTTGTTTTCATTCAGTTGGTTACAGGTCTCCTCTTGTACTGTGACCTGTACCTTGACTGTCTCGCTAATTTGGTAACTCTGTGTCATCCATTTTCAGTCATATCAGTGATTACCACCCATGTGCTGCGGATGCTGCTGAGAAGTGATGCTCTCCTAGGAAGTTTTTTTTTTACATTTATTACCACCTGTGTATATTTATCCACACATTTAACTCCAAACAAAACTAGAAATGTATCCATATTTGATACTTCCACACAGTCTAATAACTTAGAGAATCCCTACAGTGCACAAAGAGACCATTCAGCCTATCTAGTCTGCACTGACCCTCCGAAGAGCACCTCATCCAGACCCAGAGCCCCCCTACCCCAAAAAAAAACTAAACCAGCTATTCTGGAGTCCTGGCACTGTGAAGCAGTGGTGCAAACCACTGAGCCACAGTGCTACTAAATTAAATTTTGGCAATCCTGCATACGGTTAGTAAATTTTATTACGTACTCGTCCATAGTATTATCCTGTCTTTCTAAATTTGACAAAATTTGACCATAAGCAGTCAGTAGATCATCTTTCTTGATTAATTTTATCCACACAAATTAACAGTCTGTCCAAACCTTCATCTGTGTTCAAATCATCAGTCTCCAAAACTGAACGAAAGCTCTTTGTATGGTAACAAAAGTCTGATGGCTAAACTTGGCTTCATCTTTTACGTGATTACTTCATTCTTCAACTCATCATAAGGCTCATTTTCAGAAAATAGGAGCAGAGGAATCATATCCTCCAAAACTTTACATTTTGATGCACCCATCTTCTGCAACCAGTGTTACACTCTAAAAGATAATGGCATTTAAATGGAATTCAAGCCCACACTTTTTTGTGAGAATTTTATTTCAGTCGACGCACTTCATTAAACAAACACTTTGCTGATTATGAGCTCCCCATATTTACACAACCACTTCAAACTAAATTAACTCTTAATTAACATATCCAACACACAGTGTCTCATTCAGTTACGTCTCAGACATTTCTTCAAATCATATCAAATTTTGGTTATCAAAACTGCTTTCAATTGTTTTCAACCCTCATGATCAGAGTCTCCCTGTTAAACATGTTCAGGCCAAACCAGGACTCTTGTCCAACCTCCACTGTTGGGGCGTTAGTGTGAACCCTTAATGCATGTGCAGAGGCACAAAACACACTGCACATTACTGAGGAGTGCCCCCTCTATAGCTAAGTGATGGGCTAATTGTCTCCAGGAATTTGCATTTGCTCATTAATCACAATAATAGCTGAATGTGACATTAACAGGCAAGATGCATGTAACAACATACACACATTATTTGTAATATTGCTTAATAGTCATAATGTCTTATTATATTTAAGACTTTTTAAATCAGGTTGGTAAGGAGGCTGGTTCTTATATACAGATAACAGTCAGATAGATAAGTCTGATTCTCACTGTAGAACTTGTTTATCCTTGCACATCACTTTCCTCGATCAGACAGCTCATACTGCATTGCACGTCTGATCAGCACCTTGTTCTCCCTTGGCTCTTATTTCACATTATTTTGTGGATCCTCTGGAAAGACTGCAAGGGATGCGCAGAAACGAGTTGGAGAATGATTATCCTCAAGTACGCGTATTGTCAATCTCTGTGCCAAGGGCTTTGAATGTAAGGTCAGCAGGTGGCACGGTGGCTCAGTGGTTAGCACTGCTGCGTCACAGTGCCAGGACGCAGGTTCAAGTCCAGCCTTGAGAATCTGTGTGGAGTTTGCACATTCTCCTGGTGTCTGAGTAGGTTTCCTCTGGGTGCTCTGGTTTCCTCCCACAATCCAAAGATTTGCAGGCCAGGTGAATTAGCCATGCTAAATTGCCCATAGTGTTAAGTGCCTTAGTCAGAAGGAAATGGGTCACTGTGGACTTGTTGGGCTGAAAGTCCTGTTTCAACACTGTAGGGAATTTAATGTAATCTAATTGATGATGGTTCTTCATCCCCAGTGTGTTCTTCCTCTGATTGGAAAGATTCCAATTCTTTAGTATGAATTGTGACAAGTGGAGAGACAAATGTAAGAAATTTGAGTTTACACAGTTTGCACTTGTGAGTCAGGAGATATTTTGGATTGAGGGCAAAATGGGATGAAAGAAAGAAGATTTGGCATGTAGTTAAGCCACCATTGAGTGCCTTCAGCCTCACCTGCAGCCATGACCTGAGCAGTGCCCCTTAGCATGATGGTTAATTTCTGTGTAGGATTAAGACATGCTGGCAAGTTTATTCTCCTGTGGCTCTTTCCTTTCTGCTATAATACTCTACCTTCATCTATCAGAAAGAGTAAAGAATGCCAATGCAATATGTTTGTTATGATTGAATGGTCATCATTGTGCGAGTAAGCTGTGAGATTTGAGTGTGAGACTTGCAACAGTGATGAGAGTGAGGTAGACAAACTTCATTGAAAGCTTGAATATTGATTGCTGGGATTGTTGGCAAGTGTAAAATCATGATTTAAGCAGTGGATAAATCCACAGTTAGGGTACTGAGGCTAATGGTGCAGTTGGCAGGGTGTACAATTTTGAAGATTGAACTTACTTATCTTCACAGCTTGTGCTGGATAATGAAACATTTTCTTGTGTTTCAACCTTTTTCTATACTCCTGATATTGATTGCCATTGTTGCCCTTTTCCAAAGCCTCTCAAATATCCTCCTGTTTGACTTACAAATGCAGAATGTCTTTTCTGTTCTCCATATCTTACACCAAGCCGTCTGGTGCTGTGTCTAAAAACCTTGGTGCAGCTTTTTAAGTATGCCACCATTCCATAATGTATCACAGGACAGATTCAGAGTTAAACTAACAACTGTCGCAGAAAGAGTCATAAGATACCTCCCCTTTTAAAAGGTGAACACAGTCTTTAAGCCACACAAGCCACTCACGATATCAAACCTGCTGTGCATGAACACAGCAGACAAGTAGCATAGGTTGTGCTGGCTGCATATTGCGATCATGTATAATGCACTAATTTATGGTGCTGCTGACAGCACAGTGAGAGGCATGGGTTAATCACATATTATGACTTTTGTGTGCATTTCAGGGGTTTATCTCCTTCAAGCTGCTATTTCTACTCAATCCAGTTTGATTACTATCTGTTAACTCATCAATCTAATGCTAACTACAACCTCAAATCTTTATTGCAAGCAACTCATTGCCATAACGTCACCTTGTGTGAAGGTATCTATGTTTCTGCTAAACATTTAGTTTTTAATTGCTGAATGGATAATTGACTTCTGCGGCATGATGATTTGCAAATTGCTTAATTTCCTCTGAAGTTTCTAGAATGTCAGCTCCCAGGATTGCCATGATCCAATCGCACAAATTCCTGACAGACTAGTTATGCATTTTCCACAGTTTAGCTCTAGTTGTGTGCATCATCATTATGCAGTTCTGCTAACAGAGCTAAATTAGAAAATCACCATTTTCACATTGCCCTTCAAGTAGACTTAAGGAGAAACCAAAGCAATTTTGCAAATACATTAAGGGCAAAAGAGTAACTCAGGACAGAATGGAACCCCTTAAAGATCAACGAGGCTGTCTACATGTGCAACCACAGTACATGGGTGAGATACTAAACAGATATTTCACATCAGTACTTACTGTAGTGAAGAACATTGAAGCGAGGGAACTTGGGGAAATAAATAGTGATGTCTTGAAAAGTGTCCTTATTACAGAAGAAGTAGTGCTGGAGATATTAAAACGCATAAAGGTAAATAAATCCCCGGGACCTGATGATTTTAGGGCCCCTTGCTGAGGTATTGGTATCATCGACAGCCACAGGTGAGTGCCAGAAGACTGGAGGGTGGCTAATGTGGTGCCATTATTTAAGAATGATACTAAGGTAAAGCCAGGGAGTATAGACCAGTCAGCCTGATGTCAGTGATGGGTAGGTTGTTGGAGGGGATTCTGAGGGACAGGATTTATGTGCATTTGGAAAGGCAAGGAGTGATTGGGGTAGTCAACATGGTTTTGTGTATGGGAAATCATGTTTCACTTGATTGAGTTTTTTGAAGAGGTGACAAAGATTAGTAAAGGCAGAGTGGTAAATGAGGTCTATATGGACTTCAGCAAGGTGTTCAACAAGGTTTCACACAGGAGACTAGTGAGCAAGGTTAGATCACATGAAATCCAGGGGGAGCTAGCCAATTGGATACAAAATTAGCATGAAAGTAGGAGACAGAGGTGTGCCACAAGGATTGGAGCTGGGCCCATTGTTTTTCATCATTTATATGAATGATTTGGATGTGAATATTTGAGGTATGGTCAGTAAGTTTGCAGATGACATCAAAATTGGTGGTATAACAGAGTGAAGAATGTGTGCAGATGGAGTTTAATTTAGATAAATGTGAGGTAAGACATTTTGTAAGACAAGCCAGAGTAGGATTTATAGGGGCTTGGAGAATATTGTCAAACATAGTTCTGTGAAAGTGGTGTCGTACTGGGTAGACTGGGTGGTGAAGAAGGTATTTAGCATGCTTGCATTTATTAGTCAGTGCTGTGGTTCTGTTCGCCGAGCTGGAAGTTTTTGTTGCAAACGTTTCGTCCCCTGTCCAGGTGACATTCTCAGTGCTTGGGGGCCTCCTGTGAAGCGCTTCTGTGGTGTTTCCTCCGGCATTTATAGTGGCCTGTCCCTGCCGCTTCCGGTTGTCAGTTTCAGCTGTCCGCTGTAGTGGCCGGTATATTGGGTCCAGGTCGATGTGTTTGTTGATGGAGTTTGTGGATGAGTGCCATGCTTCTAGGAATTCCCTGGCTGTTCTTTGTTTCGCTTGCCCTATAATGGTAGTGTTGTCCCAGAAACACCACAGAAGCGCTTCACAGGAGGATCCCAAGCACTGAGGATGTCACCTAGACAGGGGACGAAACATTTGCAACAAAAACTTCCAGCTCGGCGA
>NC_057712.1:31742823-31748216 GCF_004010195.1 Chiloscyllium plagiosum
GTAATCTGAATTTGACTGGGACAACACTACCATTATAGGGCAAGCGAAACAAAGAACAGCCAGGGAATTCCTAGAAACATGGCACTCATCCACAAACTCCATCAACAAACACATTTACCTGGACCCAATATACCGGCCACTACAGCGGACAGCTGAAACTGACAACCGGAAGCGGCAGGGACAGGCCACTATAAATGCCGGAGGAAACACCACAGAAGCGCTTCACAGGAGGCTCCCAAGCACTGAGGATGTCACCTAGACAGGGGACGAAACGTTTGCAACAAAAACTACCAGCTCGGCGAACAGAACCACAGCAACGAGCACCCGAGCTACAAATCTTCTCACAAACTTTGAATTAGTCAGTGCATTAAGTATAGGAGTTGAGATGACAGGTTGCAGCTGTGTAGGACATCAGTTAGGCCACTTTTAGAATACAATGTTCAATTCTGGTCTCCTTGCTACGGGAAATTTCCTGTTTAAATTAAAGGGTTCAGAAAAGATTTACAAGGATGCTGCTGGTATTGGATGATTTAAGCTATAGGGAGAGTCTGGATAAGCTAAGCCTTTTTTCTCTGGAGGATCAGAGGCTGAGGGGTGACCTTAGAGGTTTTCAAAATCATGAGAGGCCTGGATAGGGTGAATAGCCAAGATCTTTTCCCCAGGGTAGGGGAGGCCAAAAGCAGTGGGCATAGATTTCAGGTGAGAGGGGAAAGATTTGAAAGGAACCTGAGAGACAATTTTCTCATGTAGAAGATGGTGCATGTGTGGAATGAGGTGGTGGAGGCTGTTGCAATTACAACATTTAAAAGGCATATGGATGGGTATATGAATAGGATGAATTTAGAGGGATATGGGCCAAATGCTGGCAATGGGACTAGATCTGTTTAGGATATCTGGTCAGCATGGATGAGTTGGACCGTGCTGTCTAACTCTTTGGCTCTATACTTATTGTTTAGCTGCAGTGCAATATGTAGTACATGCAGACATTCAAATCTCTCAGAGCATTGCATTGCAATTTCTCATATCAGGATAATTCCGAAAACATTCCAGCTATTTGATATATTTCCCAAGTGATAATTCTTAATGCCTAAGCCTAGCATTTAGTGTCTCCGAACTGTTATTTCACAGTATCAGTTATGCTTCCATTGGTAGCACTCTTGGCTTTGAGACAAAAGGTTGAATGTTCAAGTCCCACTTAAGAGATTTGAACACACAAATCTAGGCTGATGCTTTAGAGCTACAATGTGTGAATGCTGCACTGTCATTATGCCTAAAATGTTAAATCAACAATCCTTTAAAGTGGATGTACAAAATCGTACGATACAAATTCAATGAAGATCAACTGCTCCTGATCAAAATTTATCTGTCAATCAAGCCTCTTAAAAGAGATATGACCATTATTACTGTATATGCTCAAGTAACGATTGATCCCATGTGAAAGCTGATCCCTCGCTTTTTAACAAAATATCCTAATCTTTCATTCACTATAATTTGTTAATCATTAAAACAGTACTTGTGAATACTGACTCCATCCAATGGTCAAAAGCTGGAAGCCAACAACACGACATGACCCAATGGCACATTGTTCCCTTCCCTTTCCTTTCTCCTGATTGCCAATCACCATTGAAACCATAGCCGGTAGCACCACTTCCTCACCATGGTTTAGATCTGCTCATAAATATATGTGTAAATGTTGAAAATACTGATAAAGTATCCATTCCTCTCAGAGATGGCGTTCCTCCACTATCTTTTAGTTGAAAATGGGCCTCTTAAAAACATTTTCCACATGTAAGGTCCCACGGTTTTCTTGCCCAAAATGAGACTCAAATGTTCAAGTTTTTGTGCAAGTATAAACAGAACATTGTTGTCTATCAGAGCATGCTATGTACAAATTGAGTCAAGCATTTCCTTCATTTGCTAAATATTCTTTAGAAATGCTTTATTGACTGCAGATTGATTTGGGATAGCCTGAGGATTTGCAGGGTGTCAAATAAATACAAATCTTTTTTTCAAGGTAGTCCTCTAAGTAATATTGCAGCCTGATGTCATTGTTCTAACCTGTCTTGGTTACCTATCTCACTTTCCAACAGATGTTAAAACATATTCATAAGGACAAACAAAAGGGTTTTTTTCTCTCTTTTTTGCCAAGGCCAACTTTAGTTGTGTGCAGTCCTCAATGTTGAAATAAACAGGGCATTGGAGACATTATATCTGGAGTACCATGTACAGTTTTGGTTTCCTTACTTAATTAAAGGCATACTTACCCCATAGGCTGTACAACTAAGTTTCAATATAATTGTTTGTGGTGTGTTTTTTTTTCCTAATGAGGAGACACCTAGAAGACAATGCCTATAGTTTAGTAGAATGAGAATTGCTCTGATTGCAATATATAAAATTCATAAGGAAATTGACAGGATAGACAGTGAGAAAATTACTTCCACAAGTGAGGAATTGAGAGCACAGGGTTGGACCTTCAATATAAATAACCATCCATTTAGGATTGAGATGAGAAATTACTTCATTTGAAAGTTTGTGAATCTTTGGAATTCTCTTTTGAAAGTTATAAAGTCTAATTTTCTGAGTAGATTTGACTCAGAAATCAATAGAAATTCAGGAATTGAGTCAGTTAAGGGATATGAGAATGATATTGAATAGTGGAGAGGGCTTGAAGGGTCAAATAGCCTACTCCTATGTTTCTTATGTTCTTGCTAAGATGAGCTAAGTAAGCACACTCAAATGTATGATCTTCAATCTCTGGTTCAGAACAGTACCAGAGAGAAATTTAACACATAGAATAGAATCTCACATTGCAATTCATTAAGTAAGTGAAATGACATCCCACTATTGTTAATGCAGGAGTTCAACATGCCACGGTAATATATGCATGGATACTTCAATATAATTCACATTAACAAAAGACTAAACCATTGACTACCATCCTCTTAATATTGTGCACTTCATCTCAGACGTAAATCATGTTTTGTTGAATTAATGATAATGTCATAAAGACTCTTGCTCCTTCACTTCTGACAGTCACTTAGAGCTTGTTTCATCTTGCCTGACTGCAGATTCTGCCTCTTCATTAACCTTAAGGGGCTGGATTTTGCAAACGGCAACAAATGACATTCAATGGGCTTGTGGTTGAGAACTTAATGTAAATTTGAGAACCAAAAGTTTCAGCACTATATGCTGGGGATCAGGGATTTGCATGGACAGGGCAAACCAGCTGTGTATCCCCTCAGTAAATCAGAATGAGCAATTGTTCATCAACAGTGAAATGTCTGAAATAGGAAGTGTCAGAATATTTAATTTCATGTCAAGTTTGGTAGAAAAAACAGAAGAAAAACGAGGTTCAGTGAGGGAGACCAAATATGTTTGATCTGCACTGAGAGCTAAAATCTGAAGGAATAAGTTACTTGTCAATGGTAGAGAATTTTGTTTGGCAATAATTAAGACCTATTCCATTGTTCAATTTTTGTTTACAAAGAACGATTCCAAACTATTTTTCTAAAGGTTCTGGTGCGGATGTATTAGGTGAGTAGTTTATTGTCTCACTTCACCAACCAGTTCAATGCAGAACTGTCTTGTTTTTAATTCATTCATACGATATGGATTTCAATGCCTGGACCAGTATTTATTGCCTATCTCTAATTGCCCAGAAGGCAGTTAGGAGTCAATCACATTGCTATGGGTCTGGAGTCCAATGTAGACTAGGCCAGATAAGGATAGCAGTTTCCTTCCCTGAAGGACAGTGGTGAACCAGATGCGCTTTTACTGACAATTGACAATGGTTTCATGGGCATCATTAGACTCTATTTCCAGATTGTTATTGAATTCAAATTCAACCATTTGCCATGACAGGAATCAACCCAGAACATTATCTGAGTCTTTGAGCTGATAATACCTCTAGGCCATTGCCCACCCTGAGATGCGCTTGCAACACACCTGGTACAAGAGCAGGACGCCTACAGCAACAGCTGAGCATGTGCAACCACTGGAAGGGGATGTCTAATTTATGCTTTAACAATGACGAAGATTTCTGTACTTACAGATCTCTCTACTGCAAACCAGGCAGCAAGTGATTAGCTAGGATCCTCCCGCAAGCAAAATCTCAATGATTCCTCAGTCTAAAGCTTTCAGCTACCAAATGCACTTAAATAACAAACTGACTTAAAATTAGAGCACATGAATCATGTAAGAAATAACATTTAATGGATAAATTGCATCACTTAAAGAGATTTGCTTAAAGGAGAAAAATAATCAAAATAGCTGGATGAAAGTTAGTCAAGTCAAACCGTCTGTTATGATGAGCTTTGACCGAGAAGCAGTTCAGGAAGGACAATTTGTAATTTCTTTAAAATGTCTGTGGAAATGTAATTGATTTCAAGAATATTTGAAAATGATTAATTGAAAATTATTTTTCCAAAGAGTTTGCTTCATTTCTTTGCAAAGGAATCAGTTGTAATTTTCCTGAATAGTAAAATAAATGTTGGTCCATGTGACCTGATGGCTTCTGACGTGGAAGCAGCATCAACAGGAAGAAAGTTTAAAAATACAGTCACAAAGGAAAGCTACAAGAAGAATGCTAACAGGAGAACTGATAGAGGTTTCATAAATCATGAGTGGGTTAGATAGAATAAAAAGGGAGAAACTGTTCCTGCTCATATAAGGAACAAGAATGAGAAGGCAAAGCTTTAAAGTAATGTGCCAGAGAAGCATGGGTGATATGAGAAAAATCTTTTCACTCAGCGAGTCAGTGGGGTATGGAATGCACTGCCGAGAAGTGTGGTGGAGACTAATTCAAATGAGGTCATTAGATTATTATTGTTCAAAGGTATGGGAAAGAAATAGGAGATTGGAACTAACTCATGATACTCATTTACCCAGTTAGTGCACGCATGATGGGACAAATAGGCTCTTTCTGTGCGGTAACTCTTCTGTGATTTAGACCATCTGCTGCCTCCAGTCAGACCTGTTTTGCCAGCTTTTAAGTGTAAAACTTGTGTACTGATTAGACCTGTTCAGAGAACTTTAGAAATCTGTGGATTTGTTTGGATGGAGAGGTACAGTTCCCTATTGAATGTGGTCCCGGGGTTCCATGTGAGATTGTTAAATATAGGCAATGAGGGTAAAGAGAGCATAAGGAGAAAGTGAGGACTGCAGGTGCTGGAGATCAGAGCTGAAAAATGTGTTGCTGGAAAAGCACAGCAGGTCAGGCAGCATCCAAGGAGCACGAGAATCGACGTTTCGGGCATAAGCCCTTCTTCAGGAATGAGGAAGGTGTGCCAAGTAGGTTAAGATAAAAGGTAGGGAGGAGGGACTTGGGGGAGGGGCGTTGGGAATGTGATAGGTGGAAGGAAGTTAAGGTGAGGGTGATAGGCCGGAGAGAGGGT
>NC_057712.1:31748560-31759783 GCF_004010195.1 Chiloscyllium plagiosum
GGAGGGAGTGGTCTTTCTGGAACGCTAATAGGGGAAGGGAGGGAAATATATCCCTAGTGATGGGGTCTGTTTGGAGGTGGCGGAAATCACGACGGATGATACGATGTATCTGGAGGTTGGTGGGGCGGTAGGTGAGGACCAGTGGGGTTCTGTCCTGGTGGTGATTGGAGGGGCGGGGTTCAAGGGCGGAGGAGCAGGAAGTGGAGGAGATGCGGTGGAGAGCATCGTCAACCATGTCTGAGGGGAAATTGCGGTCTTTGAAGAAGGAGGCCATCTGGGTTGTTCGGTATTGGAATTGGTCCGCCTGGGAGCAGATGCGGCAGAGGCGAAGGAATTGGGAATATGGGATGGCGTTTTTATAGGGAGCAGGGTGGGAGGAGGTGTAATCTAGGTAGCTGTGGGAGTCGGTCGGTTTATAGTAAATGTCCGTGTTGAGTTGGTCACCCGAGATAGAAATGGAGAGGTCTAGGAAGGGGAGGGAGGAGTCTGAGACGGTTCAGGTAAATTTGAGGTCGGGGTGGAAGGTGTTAATAACGTGGATGAACTGTTCAACCTCCTCGTGGGAGCACGAGGTAGCGCCGATACAGTCATCGATGTAGCAGAGGAAAAGGTGGGAGGTGTTGCCAGTGTAGCTGCGGAAGATGGACTGTTCCACAATATCCGATGAAGAGGCAGGCATAGCTGGGGCCCATGCGGGTGCCCATGGTTTGGAGGAAGTGGGAGGATTGGAAAGAGAAGTTGTTCAGAGTGAGAACCAGTTCAGTCAGTCGAAGGAGGGTGTCACTGGAAGGGTACTAGTTGGTACGGCGGGAAAGGAAGAAGCAGAGGGCTTTGAGACCTTCGTGATGGGGAATGGAGGCGTATAGGGACTGGATGTCCATGGTGAAGATAAGGCGTTGGGGACCGGGGAAGCGAAAATCATGGAGGAGGTGGAGGTGTGAGAAATGGAGGCTCTTTAATGTTGGGCATAGTCCCAGATCCCCAAGATAGATTCATGTCTCTCCATTTGGAAAACATAGGCAGAGGGATTTGTAGTTGGGAAGTAGGGGGATTGATGCCTGACACGTGTAATTCCAGTCAATGGCCTCTTAAGTTCCTTGAGGAACTTGCTGGTTGGGCTGATTGACACTTTCACTTGAATAAAATAACAGTCTGATTCATGTTCGTGCTCAGCTTTCAGGAGTAATGTAATGAGCCTTGTGTGACACGATTGATGAATGAAAATAGTGTAAAACTGGTGTTTAAATGGATTGATTCAAACATCTTTTGATTGACCATTTGGTCAGGTGTATGCTCATTGATGAAGAAGGTGTTTGACATGTTTGCCTTCTTTGGTCAGTGCGTTGATTATAGGAGTTGGGAGTTGGCTTCTTTTAGAATACTGCATTCAATTCTGTTCTCCCTGCTATAGGAAAGATGTTGTTGAACTTGAAAGGGTTCAGAAAAGATTTACAAGGATGTTGCTGGGATTGGAGAGTTTGAGCTCGAAGGAGAGTCTGAATAGCCTGGGGCTTTTGTCCCTGCAGCATCAGAGGCTGAAGGGTGACTTTACAGAGGTTTATAAAATCATGAGGAGCAAGGATAGGGTGAATCGTCAAAGTCTTATTCCTTGTCCAAAACTAGAGGGCCTATGTTTTTGGTGAGAGGGGAAAGATTTGAAAGGGACTAGTGGGGTAACTTTATTATGTAGAGGGTGTTGCATGTATGGAGCAAGCTTCCAGAGGAATTGGTGGAAGCAGGTACACTTGCAACATTTTAAAGGCATCTGGATAAGTATATGAATAGAAAGAGTTTAGAAGGATATGGGCCAAATGCTGGCTAATTGGACTACATCAGGAGAGGATATCTGGTTGGCATGGACGAATTGGACCGAAAGGTTTGTTTCGTGCTGTATGATTCCATGACTCAATATTACTAGCCTCTTGCTCTCTTGCATAGTCCATTCTGGAAGGCTGCAGTAAACTCTGTCATGGATGTTGATTGCCATGGATCACTGCAGTCTACAGCCAGTTCCCACTTTCATATACTCGCTGACAACATAATTGGGCAACACATCAAAGTTTTCCATTTCAACTCCTGTCTTGAACTTCTTTTTTTGTGATACATCAGAGGGCAGTAACATGTTAAACATGATTTTCTTTTCACAAATCCAAAGTGACTCTGTTTAATTATGTTATGATTTTCCACATGCCCTATAACCAGATGGCTTATAATAGGTTTGAGCACTTTGCCTACTATTGATGGGAACCCAACTAGTCTGTAGTTCCTTTTTTTCTCACAGTGTTGTTATGGTTGCTTTCTTCCATTCATTGCAGAAAAAAAATGTGATGTTTAGTATTCTTAAGTGAAAGTTGTCCAAATATTTCATATGGTCCACTATTCATAGAGCATCTTCTGCATTGTCATGCCAGCATTTCAGCCTTTGGAATGGTTGAAAACACAACACAAAAAGAGACTATCATGTCTGTGCAGGCTGATAATAGGCAACTGGTCTCATCCCACTTCCTGGTTGTTGGTCTGTAGCTTCATTGGTTCTTGCACTCATGTACGAATTCAGTTACTTTTCAAATAATATGATGGTTTGTGACTTCAGCTTTGCAGAAAAAGAGTTTTAACATCCCCATAATCTTTGAGGTGAAAAGCCTTGCTCTCGCAAACCACCTACCTATTGCTTCAAATCCATGCCCCTCAACACTAACTCCCAGTTAGGGACTCTTCGAGTAAGGGAATAATTCTTTCCACCAACTCTATTTCGAACCCCTCATAATTTTACATACTTCAATCAAGTATCCCTCAGCCTTCTCTGTACCAAAGAAAACCCTAGCTTATTAAATCTTTCATAATAACTGGAATTATCCAACCCTGGCAGTGTCCCTGAAAATCTCCTCTGTACATTCTGTAATGCAATCACATCCCATCTACAGCACAGGACCACAATTCCTCAAAGTACTCCAACTGTGGCCATTTGTGCTTAATTCAATTCTAACACAACCTTTCTGTTTCTATATTCTATGCTTTAGCAACTTAAATCTATTTTAATGGCTGCATGGCCACTATCTGCCTGGTCATCCTCAGAGATCTATGGCAATCACTCCAAGTTCTTTACTTTTATGTACACCTCTCAGTATTCTACTATTTCATGTTTATTTCCTTGCCTTAGGTTAGCTTTCTGATCTGAATTCTGCAAATAATCTAAATTATGGTGTATATGAGTGCATTGGAATCTTAATTTAAATTAACCTTCAATAATTGATGAAACTTGAAAGTATTAACCAACAAGGCACAATAAGATTGGGATCTTTTAAACTGGAAAAAGATATAAAGTTGTTAATGAGACTAAAGCTGTCGGATTGAACTTTGTATGTATGTTCTGCAGGAGACACTTCTGGTTTATGTGGTGATCCTGGCATCCCGGCTCATGGTTCTAGACTAGGCAATGAATTCAAGATAAAAAGTCTTCTGCGTTTTAGCTGTGAAGCTGGTTATACTCTCCGAGGTTCGTCAGAACGATCCTGCAGACCAAATGGGTCCTGGTCAGGTATTCAGCCAGTTTGTGAAGGTAAGCATTTCTTTTTTCAAGAATAAATAAGGTGAACCGTAGTAAAGATTATTACCAAATTTACCAAGAAATATATTAAATGACTGAGGAAACTGAAATGAAGCACACTGAAACTTGAATTTTATAAGTTACCTTATCTGCTACTACTGCAGCAGATAAGAAAGACCGAGCTGGATAAAGAAGCCTACAATCTTGAGACATATGATATAATGAGTTGACAAGTGGAATTGAAAGTCATCCGAGAAACAAAGAAGGAGGGAGACTGTAAAAAGTGCCATGTTTGAAACTTGGGGAGAATAAAAACATGTTTAGGGAAGGAAATCACAAACCTGAAGAAGTTGATTAATTAATGAGAGCCCATTGTTTTTCCTACATTTTATACAGACATTTGTAAGTCATGTTGGAAGTGATTCTCTAGACGTGAGAGGAAAAGGCAGTCTTAGATTAGTCTAGATTTCGCAAAAACAAAATGGGGAAGTCCGTAAGACTGTATTCTGATTGTACTGTCTCCCTAGATCGATGTGTTAGAAGGAGACTTCTACTGGTATAACTTGAATTTGTTTATCTGTATCTGTCTAGCCAGGCAATCACTTTTATTGAATTTACCATTCAGAACTGTTAATGGAAAGAAAGGATTTTCATACAGAAAAGAAATGAAGTCATCCTCAGCCATCAAGGATGTTTTATTGGGATTAGAGGAAATATGAAGGGAAAGGCATGAGTTATGGGAAGGTGTTCAATCCCTGAACTGGTGTGAAGCACTCCAGCTTCTCCTAGCCCAAAGGCAACACAATAGAAGCATTTATCTTTTTCCCAAAACAGACTTCAGCTCTCTTTAACCACTGGGCTTCCCAAGGTCCACATATCCATGCAGCCAGGCTAAATCTGAAACACAGGTTAAATATGTGGTACACAGCCTCAATAAAATTACCGCCCAAGGAAGCTGTGTTGGAAATTTGTAATTAATCAATTCATTGCCCCATCAATAAGCAGAAGGAGAGTTGAAGGTTCAGTCTGTATAAAATGAAGGGAGAATGCATCTAATGGGAAAGGATTGCATGATGATTGAAGAAGATCATTAACATAATGTAGGAATAGAGGTAAACAGAGAACATTCTGACCCCATTCACTACAACAGCATCCTCATCTACCACAAAATATTATTTAAGAAAAGGAGGAAAGTACACGAGAAGGAAAGATATCAAATGAAGTAGGTCAGAGGCTTGAAGAGTTAAATGCAGAAGACTGGGTCAATAAAACAGATGGAGCAGCAGATTGGAAGACTATTGTTGCAACCTTCAAAGCAACAGAAAAGCAGAAAGGGTGGCACAGTGGTCAGCACTGCTGCCTCATAGTGCCAGAGACTTGGGTTCAATTCCCACCTCAGGCAACTGTCTGTGTGGAGTTTGCACGTTCTCCCTGTGTCTGCGTGGGTTTCCTCCAGGTCCTCCAGTTTCCTCCCGCAGTCCAGAAATGTGCAGGTTAGGTGAATTGGCCATGCTAAATTGCCTGTAGTGTTAGGTGAAGGGGTAAATGTAGGGGAATGGGTCCGGGTGGGTTGCTCTTCGGAGGGTCGGTGTGGACTTGTTGGGCCGAAGGGCCTGTTTCCACACTGTAAGTAATCTAATTTAAACTCTAATCATATGCAGCGTAGGAAGCACTGATTCCATAACATAAAATGTTTTGCATCAAACCACTACTTTTAACATTAGATGTGTGGCATAAATAGTTATATCTTTCTAAATTTTGAAATCACATTTGCTCGAGTGGTTGGTCTGTGAAGATGTTTTCCACATTTCAGAAGACATGACAAACAGGAGCAGGAACACGCCATTCAGCCCATCAAATCTGCTCCATTATTTGATAAGATCATTTTTGATCTGATAATCCTCAAGTCCATTTTTCTGACTTTCCCTTTAACCTTTGATTCCCTAATTGATTAAAAGTCTGTTTATTTCAGCCTTGAATATATTCGAAAACTTAGCTTCTACAGCCCTCTCCAATAGAGAATTCCACATTCACCACCATCTGAGAGAAGAAATTCCTCCTTATCTCTTCCTCTTATGCAACCTCTTATTCTGTCTTAGAGTCTCCTGTAATGGGTAAGCAACCTGTTGACACCTCCCCTATTAAGCCCCCTCTGAATTTTATATGTTTCAATAAGGTCACACCTCAGTTTTCTGAACTCCAATGAGTACAGGCCCAAATGACATGACTTCTCCTCATAAGACACACGCCATGCCCAGAATCAACCGAGTGAACCTTCTCTGGACTGTGTCCAATACCAGTTTATTTTTCCGTAAATACAGGGCCCAGACTGTTCACAACACCATGCTAGCATGTGCCAATTTCTTTCGTTATTTTATAGCTGTATCGTGTGGAAATCCCGGCACTCCCGAAAATGGGAAGATAGTTTACAATGATGGTGTAGTATTCTCCAGCTCCGTTTCTTATGCCTGCTGGGAAGGCTACAAAACGTCTGGTCTAACTACCCGGCATTGCACTGCTAATGGAACATGGACTGGATCAACTCCTGACTGCACAGGTTAGTGTTACAATACAGAAGCAGTAGTGAAATATCCTTTGATGGTTTTCAAACCACCCCGCTCCTTCCATCTAGCACTGTGAGAAGCAATTTAGAATCTGATAGACCTGATTTTATTATCTTGCACATACTGCACTAATACATTGTACATTAAATTCCACTGAATCATTTGGTTACTTAAGAGGCTTTCTTTCAGTCTGACAGGGCTAAACGAAAGGCTAATTCATATCTAATAAACTGAGCTTTGACGTGGGACGATTATTTTCTGTCTGGTTCTTCCCATTCCAAAAATTCATGCATGGAATTATCAGTAATTGTCTGTAACTAAAAACAAAAAATGTGGAAATGTTCTATAGTTCTGGCAGCCTCAGTGGAAAGAAAAAAGGTCATGGTTCAGGTCAGTTGACTTTCATTAGAGTTCTCGTGTAAGTTTATTGACCTGAAATGTCAAATCTGTTGCTCTCTCACAGACCTTACAAATATTTCCAGCACTTTTCTTTTCCTTCCAGATTTCCATCATCCACAGTATTTGACATTTGTGTTCTGTGAGTAATTGCCCTTGCCCAAGTAAGTGGGCTGTCATGACTGACACTGTTTTGGGCACAGCAGCGTCAAGAGTTTTCCACCTCCCCTATTAATATACACAAATATCCGCAGCTTAGCTGTAGACGGACACTGATCAAAGTTCCAACAATGTGCTGCTCATGGTGCATTCTAATTTGAAAGAGACACTTAGAGGTTCTGGAGTTAATTATTATGCAAATACCTTCAATGATTAAATTAAAACCTTGTTTAATTGAGGTTTTGCATCAATAATTATACTCGCCTTTTGTTGCAACCTTTTCTCAGTGTCCTCTACTGCTCTTTCACTATAAATATATCTTACTTGACCTAGTGACCATGCTATTAGAGATAATTGCAATTGTTGGCAATTCTTCTCACCGCTTGATCTCTTAACTCCGGTGTCAAGTCTCTTAGCAGAGTATAAATCCTTTCACAGCCCAGAAAATGGCATCCCTGTCTTTACCTTGCTCATCCCCTATGAAATGGGTTGAGTAAGCAGCCATTTTTTAAGTACACCTCGTTTGTACACCACTGTAGGTCATTCTATTCAGATTTTGGAGGAGCTCTCTTTCCAGTTAATATCATACAACTGTAATAATTTTACTTAGAAGTAACATACAAATGATCATGTTCATATGATCATGTTCATATACAGATGCTTCCTTGAGGTTTAAGACTGTGGTTGAGAAACACGAGAGATAGGTTCACTTACCATCTTGCCATGGTATACCTCACCTAGCACAACTTAATCGTGGCCCATTCCAATACTAAAAACCACCAACTGTATTTATTGTTCTCTGAGGTAATACGTGGCAATACAAAGTTATATTTTATGAGTAGAAGCTGCAGTATCAAGCACACTTTAGCATATTAAAAATTGAAGTAAAACTTAATAAAATTACTTCCTTATAAGACTGATAAAAAGAAAGTAATTCTGAGCGAATTATTTTTTTAAAAGTACATTAAAATTTAATCTATTTTTGATGATAGTTGAAATCTCCATTATGTAAGTAATGTATAAAAAACATTGTAATGACTTGTAAGTAACTGAATCACTTTAGTCAGGTTTGTTTTGGGAGCAAGGGAATTAGTTTGGAAACTCAATATGATTTTATAATGTTTGAACAGATTGGACAATCTTGCTGAAAAGAAACATTTGTTAGAATTTTCATTGATATGATAAAAGAGCTTTTCAGTGGTAAATTGAGAAGATAATATTTATCCACAATGCTAATTACAGATAAAGGTGGAGAAAATGGTTGTACTGTTGAGTGTAATTGTCATGTACTTTCTTCTCGCATATTTTAATATGAAGAAATGCCTAAAGATAGAATGAGGTAACATTCTTGTTACATTACCTGATAACTCACTTTTCATTGTGAAGAATTTGAGTGGTCTCCTCATTTGCAGACTTTCTTTTGAGAATCCTTTGTCAATCTATTGAAAGAATTCAGGACTCCAGTTAATGAAGGCCTCAAATCAAAAACATAGTCATAATCAAAAGAAGAAATTAATTACAACACAGCTTTGAAAATCATGAATATGTCTCGATGTCCTAAATTCCTAAACAAAGTTAAGGCAAATAAAGATGAATAAGGATATATTAAAAGTTTAATAAGCATTATGGAGAATAAGGCAAAATGACAGGAGACAAGGTTGAAATTCAGGTCAGAAAATGTTTTGCTGGAGAAGCGCAGCAGGTCAGGCAGCATCCAGGGAACAGGAGAATCGACGTTTCGGGCATAAGCCCGTCTTCAGGAATGAAGAAGGGCTTGTGCCCGAAACGTCGATTCTCTTGTTCCCTGGATGCTGCCTGACCTGCTGCACTTCTCCAGCAACACATTTTCAGCTCTGATCTCCAGCATCTGCAGACCTCACTTTCTCCTGAAATTCAGGTCAGTCTCAGTGAGCAATACTAACAAGTTCATCTTTATTTTCCAATACTATACCTCAAGTGTAGCAAAACGCTTGAGAGGAACAAGGGGTGTGTGAATTATTATTTTGGAAATTATTTGGAGATTTGAAATTGCAGTTTAGTTTAGTTTCATATGTCCGAGTCCACTTTGGTGATTTTTGGAGACCATTTTGTATATTCAGTTTTAGCATTCTGCCTTCATGTCTGAAAGACTGAGCAACATTTCAAAGTTAAAGCAAAGACAGCCAGTAAAATGAGTGGTGTGCAGCAACAACTGCAGGCACATACTCTCTTGGGTATGAGACTTGCGAGTTACAATGGGAAATTTGGCTGCACACTGTAGAGGTTTTTGCGACTGTAATCTTCATATGTAAAAATTATCATCTGCAGCATATAATTACAAATGGAAACAATTTAAAGAGTTTTGGGGCAGCAAACAATTTGAGAAGAATGATTTAAACTACGAGCATAAAAATATCATAAAATTATACTTCTCCAGAATTAAAGTATTGGAAATATAATAATGCTCTGCAGCATGTTAACTTTGTTTTTTTTTCTTTTTGTGGTCAATGTTAGTGATTGACTGTGGTGACCCTGGTGCTATCGCTAACGGTGTCCACCTGGGAAATGACTTCACTTATAATAAGACAGTGATGTATCAGTGTAACCCAGGTTTTCAGATGGAGCCAGCTCTATCTTCTACACTGTGCTGCATGAAGAATGGCTCTTGGAATCAGACCAAACCAGTTTGCAAAGGTAGGAATAGATGCTATGTGGAAGCAAGGGGCTGTCACTACTGTACAGCTTCTGTACAGTATAGTTCCAAGTATTTGAGTCTTCTAATATGTACAACTGGTTAATTACCATTAATTAGTTCTACCTGTGCCGATGATAAATGCTTTTAAATGGGCAGCCTATGCATTAAGTTTTGACTTCACGGTTTGATTGAGATTAAACCTACCAAGGGAACACTGGAGGTAAACTCATAATGCCTTTCATGGTAATCCCTATAATTGAGGATCCACGGTAAGCATCTGATTCTCTCAGTTCTGAGGAAGATCCAGTGGTTGAATAGGGACCTGAGAGCGTATACCTTATCTGTTCAATCAGTTGTTTCTGGACAAAATAATCTTTCTAATCTGAGTATGGTGGTCATGAACACAAATAACAACGTTCTCCCATTAAACTCTCCAGTTTTTTTGCTGGTAATTACAATCCAAAGATAGGAACATGGATAAAATGTTGTCACTTATTCAGAAATTGAAGCTATGAGCACTGGTGCTTTTCTTCTTGTGCTCAAAGTTCTAGTAAACCAATTGACATTTTTGAAAGCGGTTGATTCCAGCATGTCCAAAGCTATACTTGTTTGGAAGGGTATCAGCTTTCCTTGTCTGCTATCCTGACCTGTGAAGGAGAGGAGAAGTCCCTCAGTGTCCGCGTAAGTTTTCATCACCTTTCTTGAATAATTTCAACTCCGGAAAGCAGGTAGCCAGTTTCTTCCAGTAACAATTCCTGTGATACATCAGTGGTGACAGGCTTTCAATTACAAAAACAATCCTCCACCATTACTCTTTGCCGTATTTGTAAGAAAGTTTGGATCCTGTTTGCCCAGTTGCCTTGGATCCCATGGGGTCTTACCATTAGGACAAACTTTCAGTGTGGGACCTTGTGGAAGGCCTTTCTGAAGTCCATGTAAACCGCATCAACTGCACTGCCCTCATTAATACATTTAATCAAAGTTCCAAAAAACTCAATTAAATAAGTCAGACAGGATCTCCTACTAACAAATCCATGCCGACTATTCCTGTTCCATATTGCCTTTCAAAGTATTGATGAAGCCTGTCCTTCAGAATGTTTTCCAATAATTTCCTGACCTCAGATGTCAGAGTAACTGGTCTGTAATTACCTAGCCTTTCCCTGCTACCCTTCTTGGAGAAAGGAACCACATTAGCTATCCTTCAGTTATCTGGCACTTCATCTGTGACTAGCAAGTCCCCAGGACCCCAGCAATCTCCACTCTTGCCTCCCAGGTAAGTCTGGGATCCATCTCATCAGGTACCCATGCTAAAACATCTAATACTTCTTCCTTATTAACCTTAATGTGTTCTAAAACCTCAACATCACAACTGAAATTCCTGGCTACAGTATCTTTCTCCTCTGTCAATGCAGTTGAGAAATATTCATTTAAGATCTTAGCCATACCCACTGGCTCCATGCACAGGTTGCCCCTTTGACCTCTAAGAGGTGCCATTCTTTCCCTTGCTTTCCCTTCGTCTTACTCTAATATACTTGATCCCAAAAATGTTTCATGGTCCCTCTTTGCCCTCCTCATTTCTTTTTAAGGAACTCAGTGCATAGTTCATTGAAACTGGCATCACAGGTAAACAGGGTGGTGAAGAAGGTGTTCGCTGCACTTACCTTGTAAGTGCGCCGCAGATCCTTGTAAATCTTTTCTGAACCCTTTCAAGTTTCACAACATCTTTCCGATAGGAAGGAGACCAGAATTGCATGCAATATTCCAACAGTGGCCTAACCAATGTCCTGTACAACCGCAACATGACCTCCTAAATCCTGTACTCAATACTCTGACCAATAAAGGAAAGCATACCAAATGCCTTCTTCACTATCCTATCTACCTGC